>NC_091292.1:77011746-77211746 GCF_038502225.1 Cherax quadricarinatus | reverse complement strand
TGCGTTCTAGCGGATACAAGTCAAGTGCAATTTCACCTGCTTAGAATGGAGACGTTAATGTACAGCAGTATTCCAGCCTAGAGAGAACAAGTGATTTAAAAAGGATCATCATTGGCTTGGAATCTCTTGTTTTGAACGTTCCGTTATCCATCCTATAATTTTCTTTGCAGTTGTGATCGTGGCACTGTTGTGATCCTTGAAAGTGAGATCCTCAGACATTGTAGATGAATGGTTCAGAGAACCGACAAGTTGATAAATTAGACACATGTGCAACACTTGGATATCTTTAATGAGGAAACGTTTCGCCACGCAGTGGCTTCATCAGTCCATACAAAGGAGAATGGTGAAGAACACGAGGAGTTTGAGGTAATCAGTCCCTCAGCCTTGAGTCGATGTGGTCGGTCCATCAATCTTGAAAAGAATACAGCATATGTGCGGAGAAGTAGCTTATATGCCGTAGGCAGGAGAGGTGCAGCAGTTGTAGGTGAAATCACATTTCTCCTCTGTATGGACTGATGAAGCCACTGTGTGGCGAAACGTTTTCCTCATTAAAGATGCCCAAGTGTTGCACATGTGTCTAATTTATCAACTTGTCAGTTCCCTGAACCATTCATCTACATTCCTGTCTGACACAGCAACATCTTGGGATCTTAATACAGGGAATTCTTCACTTGCCTAACCCTTGGGCATGACCTACTTCCACATTGGACAAATGTGATTTCACCTACAACTGCTGCATCTCTCCTGCCTATGGCATATAAGCTACTTCTCCGCACATATGCTGTATTCTTTTCAAGATTGATGGACTGACCACATCGACTCAAGGCTGAGGGACTGATTACCTCAAACTCCTCCTGTTCTTCACCATTCTCCTTTGTATGGACTGATGATGCCACTGTGTGGGGAAACATTTTCCTCATTAAAGATACCCAAGTGTTGCACATGTGTCTAATTTATCATCCTCAGACATTACCACTTCCAGGTCCCTCACATTACTTTTCCGCTCTGTTGTATGATTAGAGTTTGTAGTATAATCAGTTCTGATTATTATCTCCAGTTACAGTGGAACTTCTGGTCATGACTATAATTCGTTCCAAAATTCTGGTCACGACCCAATTTGGTCGCAACCCGAACCTAATTTCCTCACTGGATTGTATATAAATACGATTAATACGTTCCAGACCCCTACGAACATTATGTAAATATTGTTTTTCTTTTTTTAAGATTTTTAAGCACAAAAATAGTTATACCATAGAATGCACAGTGTAATAGTAAACTAAAAGTAAAAACCTTGAACAACAGAGAAAGCTAACATTGCATGAGTCGGTTGTAGACCCCCTGAACCGTTCGCTGTAATTTTTTTTTTAAGAGTTTTAAAGGGCATCTAATGGCTGAGCTGTGAGCTCCGTTATTTATCGTCCGATTTCTTTCATTTTTGGTGTACGTTAAGAAGCATCTTTCCATCATACATTGCCCAAGTTTCAATAAGATAACCCAACAAACAACTGAGAAAAAAGTATTTACCAATACTTACTATAAGGCGAGGGGTTTTTGTTAGGTGTACACAAACAACAGGAAGTGGGAGAAAATTGGCGTGTGCAAAAGAAATGGCGCAGAATGTGAAAATTGGCGTGGCTGTTTGTACCGCACCCGATTATGTGTTCGTAACCAGATGCAAAAATCTGGCGAATTTTTTGGTAGTGAACCGATCTGTTCGCGTTCGGAAGCATTCGTGACCAGAGGTTCCACTGTAGTTTGAATTTGTCTTCGTTGAACATCATATTGCTTTTGCCCATTGGAAAACTTGGTTTATATCCTCTTGGAGGTTAACTCTGTCCTCAATAGATGACAGTCTCATGTAAATCCTAGTATCGTCTGCAAATGATGACAGTGCTGTGGATTACATCTCTGTCTATGTCTGATATGAGGATGAGGAACAGGATGGGGGCGAGTACTGTGCCTTGTGGAACAGAGCTTTTCACTGTGGCAGGTTTCGATTTAACTCTGTTTACCACTACTCTCTGTGTTCCATTGGTTAAAAAGTTGAAGATCCATCTGCCCACTTTGTCAATTATCCATTTAGTACGCATTTTGTGTGCTATTACACCATGATCGCACTTGTCAAAGACTTTTGCAAAGTCTGTGTATATTACATCTACATTCTGTTTATTTTCCAGTGCATCCAAGACCATATCATAGTGATCCAGTAGTTGCGAGAGGCAGGAGCGACCTGCTCTGAACCCATGTTGCCCTGGGTAGTGCAGTTTTTGGGAATCCAAGTGGTTTGTAATCGTGCTTCTTAGTACTCTTTCAAAGATTTCTACGATGTGGGTGAGTGGCAGGCCGGGTGGTGGGTGGGTGGGTTTTAGGCCGGATTGTGGGTGGGAGAGTGGAACGCCGGGTGTTTGGTGGGTGGGACGCCGGGTGTTGGATGGGTGGTACCCCGGGTGGTGGGTGGGAGGGTGGCAGGCCGGTGTTGGGTGGGTGGTACGCGGGGTTGTTGCTAGGAGGGTGGGTGGTGGGTGGGTGGCATGGCGGGCGGTGGGTGGGTGGCATGGCGGGTGGTGGGTGGGTGTGGGTGTCACCCTCGGTGTAGTGGGAGGTGGGGAAGACAAGGGAAGATTAACTGTAACCTTCAGAATTGTGTGGAAGACAGAAACAAACTTTCTCTCTACTTTCCTTCCCCTCTCCCCCTCCCTCCTCTCTCTCTCTCTCTCTCTCTCTCTCTCTCTCTCTCTCTCTCTCTCTCTCTCTCTCTCTCTCTCGCTCTCTCTCTCCTTCGGTCTCTCGGTCTCTCTCATTTAATACTGCCTAGCTGTAGCGTTGTTTCTCGCAGTTGGTTTGTTTGAGGAAGTCTCCTCCTCAGAGCGCTGATGACACACACGGTATGAATCATCACTATCATCCTCACCACCACCCCTCCATCAACTACCCTTCCATCAACCACAACTACCACCCCTCCATCAACCACAACTACCGCCCCTCCATCAACAACAACCACCACCCTTCCATCAACCACAACTACCACCCCTCCATCAACCACAACTACCACCCCTCCATCAACCACCACCTGCAAGAAAGGCCGCAGGGCACTTGTTGACTGGGACTCGTCTAGCCCATCACTGACTCTTCCCACCCACCACTCTCCTCATTCATTACTCTAGTCCTGTGTGTGACTCCAGTGCCTACTGGAGATCTTGACACTCCGTTCCTGTACATGAGAGCACAGGGAAAATACAACAGAGGACATGGAAGTCCACACCGAGGCTATCTGCTGAGAATTACATGTATTACGGACTATTGTGTATTATATAGTATGTGTTAAAGATAGTAAAGCAGAAGGCTCTCTCTCTCTCTTCACACTGTGGCCGCAGGTGGTATGAAAACGGGTGGAAATATGTACCATACTATACTGGAAAGAAAATTACATTGAATTTATAGGAGATGGATGTGGATGGAAAATGAGGACTAAAACTACCTGCTCTATGATAGTACTGTTTCCATCCCAAACTACTAGTGTTACTCCAGTGCCACTTACACACCTGTTGTTTACCAGTGGTTCTACTCGTTACCACCAGTTCTTCGAGTATCGCAACCATCTACTTATACCACTACTAATATTGACTCTCTTGCCTCATTTTCAACTGTTTGTCCTGGGGCAGTCGCTGAATAAACATCAGGAGGGTGCTGACTTCAGATTGCTCCATCTACTGAATGTATACGACAGTCCACATGAGTTTAGTAAGTGTTGAGTGAGGTAGCAAGTGTTGGTGAACTGGTATGGTGATATCAACAAGTTATAGGTAAAAGGCACTAATGCACTGATCAAGACAATACAACTGAAGCCACTTGTGTTGCAACATTTCCTTAATGAATGTCTGGGTCAGTATGTAAGTGTGGTTTATTTACAGGTAGTGAGTTTACTAGGCAACATCTCACTCCTGTCCTTGCTCACCTTGCCCTATAATTTAAGTTTTCTGATGTATCAATCAATATTGCTGACCCAGCAATATTTACTGATAAGAGGTATATTCAGTAAGTAGGTCCTGAAAGCTGGTGCATGACTGACAATTATCTTTACTCTTACAACATTAACCAGTAGTTTGTTCCATTCTGGTAATACTGGAAAAAAAAACTTTACATATGTTTGCGTTGCATCTTCTGTCTTGCAGTTTCATTCCAATGTTTCAAGTTAGGGACTTATTCATTAATGTAGTAAACTGCTTGTTATAAGATGCATGTGTAAACTAGATACCCTTGAACTGTTTTCAGGATCCTAACCAAGAATTGATTTAGGACATTATACAAAACGAACTTTAAGACCACCTTGGAGTATGCAGCACCAGCATGAAACCCACACCAGCATAAAACCCTTCTCTTGTTTCTTTATGAAACCAGAGATAACCCAAAATATTTACAAACATTTATCTCAGGCCAGCGGGCGGATTTGAACCCATAAATTGGCCCTCCGCCTAAACAGTCAAACTTAGATGCTTTATCTCATTCAGCCACTTAACTTTTAACGTGCAGCATACACTATCCGTCATTTCCCCAAAGCTGGGTACATCAGCAGTTTTGTGAGGAACCATTTATTTAATCTTATCCCGCGAACGATTTAGAATTCACACAGTTTACAGACACGAACAGCTGCAACAGAACACACAACCATAATACAAGATATAGATCATTCTTTGATACCCCTCGTGTCCATCTCTCCCTATGCAAAAACGCTATGCACATAAAGGGCCCTAAGATTTGGAATTCACTGCCAGAGAACACTAGAGGACCCCTGTCTGCAAATCAGTTCAAGACTTCTTACAAATCACTTACTCACCCAAAACTAAACAGCTTTCAAGCTGCTTTCAAATTCACCTCCATTACCACATACTGTGCTAAGGATCACAGTGTCACTCACCTAAATCTCAAAACTTCAAAAAGACATACTCAAAGTTCATTACAATACTCAATACTACATTGTAAAAAATCAATACCTGCACAAAATTGTTCTGACTTTTACTCAATTGCAACAACCTCATATTGTAAACTACTTTCAACATGGCCCATTGTAATATTCCCATATTGTAATTTGAGTCGATTTACTGTTTGCTATATATAAACACAGATGTACAGCTTTAACAAACAATTATCTATTTGCTTTGTATTAAGTAGTCTGTAACCCATTAAATTTGGTCTGCCCGTAATGCCTAGGCATGACAGCGGCTCTCTTTGTACTGCAAATCATTATTGTAATTACACACTGTAAACTACCTATGTCAATCACGTTGTGTAAACTTGCAAAGAAATCAAAATTTGAATTTGAATTTGAATATATATGAACATTTATCTGAGGCCAGCGGGCTGCAACAGAAAGCTAATGTAGGAGTCTGCTATAGTAAGCCACTGTAAGAAGCCAGTGTACCGAGTTGTAACAGAGAGCTCACCATCGCTTAAGTAGCTGCAACACTATCGTGTACCAATGGAGCAGGAAATTCTGACAAAAGAGCGTCAGTGAGCCAACAGTCTCTCTCTCTCTCTCTCTCTCTCTCACACACGCACACACATACACACACACACACACACACACACACACACACACACACACACACACACACACACACAAACACACACACACACACAAACACACACACACACCTGCCTTTAAGACATGGACGAAAAAAACAAAACATAAAAGCAAGAGCACCAAGAACAGTCTTTAGAGTCCTCTGGTGGAACCACGTCGTCATTCACTCCCAGGAAAACTATTCAGGGTGGAAGCGAAGAAAGGCGGCGAGGAGAAAAGTGGGTGTAGTTGTGGATGAAACCAAGGGGAAAGAAAATAGGAAGCAGTAAGCGTAACAGAATGATGAAAATTTGGAGACAAAGACGATGGGAAGACTATTCTTATGAAGCACACAGAAGTTACTCTGATGAATCAAGTTAGAATGAGGTTAGGTTTTGCCTAAGAACATGGAGATGGGGTTTAAATTTAGAAAATATTCAAGCAAATAGCCTTTTAGTTAAGAAAATACTACACGTGAAGCATACCCATTTATAGTCATTTTGAAGTGTACACATAGGAGACCGACATAAATAATGAGAATATAAATAACGTGCTGGAAAAATTCAGTCAAGATAGGACACGCATCAATGGATTAAAGTTGGAGAAATTTAAGTTTAGAAAGGATATAGGGAAGCACTGGTTTGACAACAGAGTTGTAGACGAGTGGAACAAATTTCCAAGTAGAGTCATCAACGTGAGAAGTTTGGATAGCTTTAAACCTAGGTTAGATACTAGTGGGTGTGTGTGGCTGTAACCTGGACCTGTCACAGGACGGTGGGTCTCCTGCAGTGTTCCTTCACTCTTATGTTCTTGTGAACAAAAAGATATATGGGAGGGATACAGGTGTGTTGAAGACAATAAGGCCGGTTGTGTTCTACTGAAGACAATGAGGCCGGCTGTGTTCTACTGAAGACAATGAGGCCGGCTGTGTTCTACTGAAGACAATGAGGCCGGCTGTGTTCTACTGAAGACAATGAGGCCGGCTGTGTTCTACTGAAGACAATGAGGCCGGCTGTGTTCTACTGAAGACAATGAGGCCGGCTGTGTTCAACTGACGACAATGAGGCCGGCTGTGTTCTACTGAAGACAATAAGGCCGGTTGTGTTCTACTGAAGACAATGAGGCCGGCTGTGTTCTACTGAAGCCAATGAGGCCGGCTGTGTTCTACTGAAGACAATGAGGCCGGCTGTGTTCTACTGAAGACAATGAGGCCGGCTGTGTTCTACTGAAGACAATGAGGCCGGCTGTGTTCTACTGAAGACAATAAGGCCGGTTGTGTTCTACTGAAGACAATGAGGCCGGCTGTGTTCTACTGAAGACAATGAGGCCGGCTGTGTTCTACTGAAGACAGTGAGGCCGGCTGTGTTCTACTGAAGACAGTGAGGCCGGCTGTGTTCTACTGAAGCCAATGAGGCCGGCTGTGTTCTACTGAAGACAATGAGGCCGGCTGTGTTCTACTGAAGACAATTAGGCCGGCTGTGTTCTACTGAAGCCAATGAGGCCGGCTGTGTTCTACTGAAGACAGTGAGGCCGGCTGTGTTCTACTGAAGACAATAAGGCCGGCTGTGTTCTACTGAAGGCAATGAGGCCGGCTGTGTTCTACTGAAGACAATGAGGCCGGCTGTGTTCTACTGAAGACAGTGAGGCCGGCTGTGTTCTACTGAAGACAGTGAGGCCGGCTGTGTTCTACTGAAGCCAATGAGGCCGGCTGTGTTCTACTGAAGACAATGAGGCCGGCTGTGTTCTACTGAAGCCAATGAGGCCGGCTGTGTTCTACTGAAGACAATGAGGCCGGCTGTGTTCTACTGAAGACAGTGAGGCCGGCTGTGTTCTACTGAAGACAGTGAGGCCGGCTGTGTTCTACCGAAGACAATGAGGCCGGCTGTGTTCTACTGAAGGCAATGAGGCCGGCTGTGTTCTACTGAAGACAGTGAGGCCGGCTGTGTTCTACTGAAGACAGTGAGGCCGGCTGTGTTCTACTGAAGACAGTGAGGCCGGCTGTGTTCTACTGAAGACAATGAGGCCGGCTGTGTTCTACTGAAGACAATGAGGCCGGCTGTGTTCTACTGAAGCCAATGAGGCCGGCTGTGTTCTACTGAAGACAATGAGGCCGGCTGTGTTCTACTGAAGACAATGAGGCCGGCTGTGTTCTACTGAAGCCAATGAGGCCGGCTGTGTTCTACTGAAGACAATGAGGCCGGCTGTGTTCTACTGAAGACAGTGAGGCCGGCTGTGTTCTACTGAAGACAGTGAGGCCGGCTGTGTTCTACTGAAGACAATGAGGCCGGCTGTGTTCTACTGAAGACAGTGAGGCCGGCTGTGTTCTACTGAAGACAATGAGGCCGGCTGTGTTCTACTGAAGACAGTGAGGCCGGCTGTGTTCAACTGAAGACAATGAGGGCGGCTGTGTTCTACTGAAGACAATGAGGCCGGCTGTGTTCTACTGAAGACAATGAGGCCGGCTGTGTTCTACTGAAGACAGTGAGGCCGGCTGTGTTCAACTGAAGACAATGAGGCCGGCTGTGTTCTACTGAAGACAATGAGGCCGGCTGTGTTCTACTGAAGACAATGAGGCCGGCTGTGTTCTACTGAAGACAAGTGAGGCCGGCTGTGTTCTACTGAAGACAAGGAGGCCGGCTGTGTTCTACTGAAGACAAGTGAGGCCGGCTGTGTTCTACTGAAGACAAGGAGGCCGGCTGTGTTCTACTGAAGACAATGAGGAGGCCGGCTGTGTTCTACTGACGACATTGAGGCCGGCTGTGTTCTAATGAAGACAATGAGGCCGGCTGTGTTCTACTGAAGACAGTGAGGCCGGCTGTGTTCTACTGAAGACAAGGAGGCCGGCTGTGTTCTACTGAAGACAAGGAGGCCGGCTGTGTTCTACTGAAGACAAGGAGGCCGGCTGTGTTCTACTGAAGACAAGGAGGCCGGCTGTGTTCTACTGAAGACAAGGAGGCCGGCTGTGTTCTACTGAAGACAAGGAGGCCGGCTGTGTTCTACTGAAGACAAGGAGGCCGGCTGTGTTCTACTGAAGACAAGGAGGCCGGCTGTGTTCTACTGAAGACAAGGAGGCCGGCTGTGTTCTACTGAAGACAAGGAGGCCGGCTGTGTTCTACTGAAGACAAGGAGGCCGGCTGTGTTCTACTGAAGACAGTGAGGCCGGCTGTGTTCTACTGAAGACAAGGAGGCCGGCTGTGTTCTACTGAAGACAAGGAGGCCGGCTGTGTTCTACTGAAGACAGTGAGGCCGGCTGTGTTCTACTGAAGACAGTGAGGCCGGCTGTGTTCTACTGAAGACAGTGAGGCCGGCTGTGTTCTACTGAAGACAAGGAGGCCGGCTGTGTTCTACTGAAGACAGTGAGGCCGGCTGTGTTCTACTGAAGACAAGGAGGCCGGCTGTGTTCTACTGAAGACAAGGAGGCCGGCTGTGTTCTACTGAAGACAGTGAGGCCGGCTGTGTTCTACTGAAGACAGTGAGGCCGGCTGTGTTCTACTGAAGACAGTGAGGCCGGCTGTGTTCTACTGAAGACAAGGAGGCCGGCTGTGTTCTACTGAAGACAAGGAGGCCGGCTGTGTTCTACTGAAGACAGTGAGGCCGGCTGTGTTCTACTGAAGACTGAAGACAAGGAGGCCGGCTGTGTTCTACTGAAGACAGTGAGGCCGGCTGTGTTCTACTGAAGACAGTGAGGCCGGCTGTGTTCTACTGAAGCCAATGAGGCCGGCTGTGTTCTACTGAAGACAGTGAGGCCGGCTGTGTTCTACTGAAGACAAGGAGGCCGGCTGTGTTCTACTGAAGACAAGGAGGCCGGCTGTGTTCTACTGAAGACAGTGAGGCCGGCTGTGTTCTACTGAAGACAGTGAGGCCGGCTGTGTTCTACTGAAGACAGTGAGGCCGGCTGTGTTCTACTGAAGACAGTGAGGCCGGCTGTGTTCTACTGAAGACAAGGAGGCCGGGTGTGTTCTACTGAAGACAGTGAGGAAAGATGCAGTATTACCTACAGCAAAAAAAAAAAAACTAGTGATATCCTGAATATTTAATTTTCTCTTCAAATATCTAAGTCAATGTAACCACGATTTCAAAATACCGTAAAGTGAAGATAACGTCTGTAACTTGTCCAGTCAGAGTACAGTTTGTAACCCAGTACTGTTAATAGTGTTCAATACTCTGAGTAGTTCAATGTTTTAACAACCATACCCAGGGTGGGTATTGTGCTACTACCACACCCAGGGTGGGTATTGTGCTACTACCACACCCAGGGTGGGTATAGTGCTACTACCACACCCAGGGTGGGTATAGTGCTACTACCACACCCAGGGTGGGTATTGTGCTACTACCACACCCAGGGTGGGTATTGTGCTACTACCACACCCAGGGTGGGTATTGTGCTACTACCACACCCAGGGTGGGTATTGTGCTACTACCACACCCAGGGTGGGTATTGTGCTACTACCACACCCAGGGTGGGTATTGTGCTACTACCACACCCAGGGTGGGTATAGTGCTACTACCACACCCAGGGTGGGTATAGTGCTACTACCACACCCAGGGTGGGTATTGTGCTACTACCACACCCAGGGTGGGTATAGTGCTACTACCACACCCAGGGTGGGTATTGTGCTACTACCACACCCAGGGTGGGTATTGTGCTACTACCACACCCAGGGTGGGTATTGTGCTACTACCACACCCAGGGTGGGTATTGTGCTACTACCACACCCAGGGTGGGTATTGTGCTACTACCACACCCAGGGTGGGTATTGTGCTACTACCACACCCAGGGTGGGTATAGTGCTACTACCACACCCAGGGTGGGTATTGTGCTACTACCACACCCAGGGTGGGTATAGTGCTACTACCACACCCAGGGTGGGTATTGTGCTACTACCACACCCAGGGTGGGTATTGTGCTACTACCACACCCAGGGTGGGTATAGTGCTACTACCACACCCAGTATTGTGTACCACACCCAGGGTGGGTGTTGTGCTACTACCACACCCAGGGTGGGTATTGTGCTACCACACCGAGGGTGGGTATAGTGCTACTACCACACCCAGGGTGGGTATTGTGCTACTACCACACCCAGGGTGGGTATTGTGCTACTACCACACCCAGGGTGGGTATAGTGCTACTACCCCACCCAGGGTGGGTATGGTGCTACTACCACACCCAGGGTGGGTATGGTGCTACTACCACACCCAGGGTTGGTATGGTGCTACTTCCCCACCCAGGGTGGGTATGGTGCTACTACCACACCCAGGGTGGGTATGGTGCTACTACCACACCCAGGGTGTGTATGGTGCTACTACCACACCCAGGGTGGGTATGGTGCTACTACCCCACCCAGGGTTGGTATGGTGCTACTTCCCCACCCAGGGTGGGTATGGTGCTACTACCCCACCCAGGGTGGGTATGGTGCTACTTCCCCACCCAGGGTGGGTATGGTGCTACTACCACACCCAGGGTGGGTATGGTGCTACTACCACACCAAGGGTGGGTATGGTGCTACTACCACACCAAGGGTGGGTATGATGCTACTACCCCACGCAGGGTGGGTATGGTGCTACTACCACACCCAGGGTGGGTATGGTGCTACTACCAACCCAGGGTGGGTATGGTGCTACTACCACACCCAGGGTGGGTATGGTGCTACTACCTCACCCAGGGTGGGTACGGTGCTACTTCCCCACCCAGGGTTGGTATGGTGCTACTACCCCACCCAGAGTGGGTATGGTGCTACTACCACACCCAGGGTGGGTATGGTGCTACTACCACACCCAGGGTGGGTATGGTGCTACCACACCCAGGGTGGGTATGGTGCTACTACCACACCCAGGATGGGTATGGTGCTACTACCCCACCCAGGGTTGGTATGGTGCTACTACCACACCCAGGGTGGGTATGGTGCTGCTAGCACACCAAGGGAGGGTATGGTGCTACTACCCCACCCAGGGTGGGTATGGTGCTACTACCCCACCCAGGGTGGGTATGATGCTACTACCCCACCCAGGTTTGGTATGGTGCTACTACCCCACCCAGGGTGGGTATGGTGCTACTACCACACCCAGGGTGGGTATGGTGCTACTACCCCACCCAGCGTTGGTATGGTGCTACTACCCCACCCAGGGTAGGTATGGTGCTACTACCACACCCAGTGTTGGTATGGTGCTACTACCCCACCCAAGGTGGGTATGGTGCTACTACCCCACCCAGGGTTGGTATGGTGCTACTACCCCACCCAGGGTTGGTATGGTGCTACTACCCCACCCAGGGTTGGTATGGTGCTACTACCCCACCCAGGGTGGGTATGGTGCTACTACCCCACCCAGGGTGGGTATGGTGCTACTACCCCACCCAGGGTTGGTATGGTGCTACTACCCCACCCAGGGTAGGTATGGTGCTACTACCACACCCAGTGTTGGTATGGTGCTACTACCCCACCCAAGGTGGGTATGGTGCTACTAACCCCACCCAGGGTTGGTATGGTGCTACTACCCCACCCAGGGTTGGTATGGTGCTACTACCCCACCCAGGGTGGGTATGGTGCTACTACCACACCCAGGGTTGGTATGGTGCTACTACCCCACCCAGGGTGGGTATGGTGCTACTACCCCACCCAGGGTGGGTATGGTGCTACTACCCCACCCAGGGTTGGTATGGTGCTACTACCCCACCCAGGGTGGGTATGGTGCTACTACCACACCCAGGGTTGGTATGGTGCTACTACCCCACCCAGGGTGGGTATGGTGCTACTACCCCACCCAGGGTTGGTATGGTGCTACTACCCCACCCAGGGTGGGTATGGTGCTACTACCCCACCCAGGGTGGGTATGGTGCTACTACCACACCCAGGGTGGGTATGGTGCTACTACCACACCCAGGGTGGGTATGGTGCTACTACCACACCCAGGGTGGGTATGGTGCTACTACCACACCCAGGGTGGGTATGGTGCTACTACCCCACCCAGGGTGGGTATGGTGCTACTACCACACCCAGGGTGGGTATGGTGCTACTACCACACCAAGGGTGGGTATGGTGCTACTACCACACCAAGGGTGGGTATGGTGCTACTACCCAACCCAGGGTGGGTATGGTGCTACTACCACACCCAGGGTGGGTATGGTGCTACTACCACACCAAGGGTGGGTATGGTGCTACTACCACACCAAGGGTGGGTATGGTGCTACTACCCCACCCAGGGTGGGTATGGTGCTACTACCACACCCAGGGTGGGTATGGTGCTACTACCAACCCAGGGTGGGTATGGTGCTACTACCACACCCAGGGTGGGTATGGTGCTACTACCCCACCCAGGGTGGGTACGGTGCTACTTCCCCACCCAGGGTTGGTATGGTGCTACTACCACACCCAGGGTGGGTATGGTGCTACTACCACACCCAGGGTGGGTATGGTGCTACCACACCCAGGGTGGGTATGGTGCTACTACCACACCCAGGATGGGTATGGTGCTACTACCCCACCCAGGGTTGGTATGGTGCTACTACCACACCCAGGGTGGGTATGGTGCTGCTAGCACACCAAGGGTGGGTATGGTGCTACTACCCCACCCAGGGTGGGTATGGTGCTACTACCCCACCCAGGGTGGGTATGATGCTACTACCCCACCCAGGTTTGGTATGGTGCTACTACCCCACCCAGGGTGGGCATGGTGCTACTACCACACCAAGGGTGGGTATGATGTTACTTCCATACCCAGGATGGATGGGTATGGTGTTACCACCACACCTAGGATGGGTATAGTCTGTGACGAGGCCCTCGCGGGCTGGTCACAGACCGAGCCGCGGGGGCGTTGACCCCCACAACCCTCTTCAGGTATAATCCAGGTATACACCCAGGATGTGTATTGGGATGAATGACATTAGGATCAAACTGTAACTACTGATTACACATCTACAATACATCGCCTCAGACGGACGGTCCAGGTCTACAGTTATCACTATTAATGTGGAAGCAACACAGCCATAGTGACCATGCAGCGCCTGGGGAATACAAGGTCATCTAAATTAATCCGAGAGGGTAGCTCCAATTCCTTGGATCCTTGTGATGTCCTGTCATTAAAGCACTAGCGGTATCTTCCAGTAATTTATTCTCGTTTCACGTTTTCTCTTTTCATCACTGCCGGGTATGGGAGACTACGCCATCAAGTTGCTGAATGTGACACAACACACGGACACAGCGCAGGTAAACATCCGGCAGCTCTCTGCGAGGAATGCCACGCAGAGCTATTTCTTAACACGAATCACGAATTCGTAATAACACGATGGTAAACAAACCACGGAACGGGTGGGGGTTGAACAAATATCGAGTGTGTCGTAAAACTCCAGGTCAGCGTGTAAGCCACTGGGCCAAGTGGCTACAATAAGATTCATCCAACTAGGTATATTTATACACCATCACTTGTTGTATCTAGGCTGGAATATTGCTGCACACTAACAGCACCTTTCAAGGCAGGTGAAATTGCTGACCTAGAAAATGTACAGAGAACCTTCACGGCGCGCATAACGGAGATAAAACACCTCAATTACTGGGAGCGCTTGAGGTTCCTGAACCTGTATTCCCTGGAACGCAGGCGGGAAAGATACATGATTATATACACCTGGAAAATCCTAGAGGGACTAGTACCGAACTTGCACACGAAAATCACTCACTACGAAAGCAAAAGACTTGGCAGACGATGCAACATCCCCCCAATGAAAAGCAGGGGTGTCACTAGCACGTTAAGAGACCATACAATAAGTGTCAGGGGCCCGAGACTGTTCAACTGCCTCCCAGCATACATAAGGGGGATTACCAACAGACCCCTGGCAGTCTTCAAGCTGGCACTGGACAGGCACCTAAAATCGGTTCCTGACCAGCTGGGCTGTGGCTCGTACGTTGGTTTGCGTGCAGCCAGCAGCAACAGCCTTGTTGATCAGGCTCTGATCCACCAGGAGGCCTGGTCACAGACCAGGCCGCGGGGGCGTTGACCCCCGGAACTCTCTCCAGGTAAACTCCAGGTAGTAAGGTTAGCATAAGTCTCACTGTCTCCACAAATGCAAGTTTTTATAGATAAATCTCCCGCCGTTCCGTAGTTTACTGGTTAACCATATCTTAATCTTCTGTCCTATTAGAGAGTATACAGATTCTGATTTCGACATGAACGTCCAGACGTGCTCGTTGAAATTCCCACTATCAAGTCAGACTTTCTCGCTACTATACATTAAACATCTAGGTGAGTACAAACAGGATGCGCGTCTATTTCACAATCAGCAGACGGAGGATCAAGCCTCTACCACGTCTGGCACTGACCCATATGGGTTTAGCGCTTACCGTGAATTATTATTATTATTATTATTATTACCATACGTTAAGGGTATACAATGCATCAACCTTGCCATTAATTTTGTCCCCTCACCAATCCTTAAATCCACTACCCCGTACCCTGACACACCGCAACACTTCAAGATCTTTCTCCTTGAGTACACCTGGGGAGGGATTTATGATCCGTACCAGTTGTTAGTGTCTGCGTAGTAATGTTTATAGTGGAATGAATGTGTGTGTGTGTGTGCGTGTGTGTGTGTGTGTGTGTGTGTGTGTGTGTGTGTGTGTGTGTGTGTGTGTGTGTGTGTGTGTGTGTGTGTGTGTGTGTGTGTGTGTGTGTGTGTGTGTGTGTTTGTTTGTTTGTTTGTTTATCCAGCTCTGACTTTTTTGGGGGGGTTATCGTAGGTGATTTACAGTATGATAATTGTACGTATGTGAAGCTACGCCTAAATAAGCTTACTTATGCCGTCCTCTAGTTCATCCCACTTCCTTACAACCTTCAAGGTGTAACGGTGCTTTATACAGTCTACATGGCTAATTTCAATCCTCAGCTTCCATCTGGTGTCTTTTCCTGCATGTTTGTAATTGTGTCTGTCCGTCGTCCCGTCCTTCTCCTGTCTACAGTTCAATACTTCTGTAGTGTATGTCATATACCATTATAGGCAGGCTCCCTGGCCTAGCATTAATCAAGTGAACCCTTTTTGTATCAGGCACATAGGCCGTACCTTACAGGCCTCTACCTCGCTCTCGAGCAGACCTATACCTGGAGTATACCTGTAGAGGGTTTCGGGGGTCAACCCCCCGCGGCCCGGTCTGATGGATCAGAGTCTGACCAACCAGACTATTACTGCTGGCCGCACGCAAACTGACGTACGAACCACAGCTCGGCTGGTCAGGTACTGACTTAGGTGCCTGTCCAGTACCTTCTTAAAGACAGCCAGGGGTCTACTGGTAATCCCCCTTATGTATGCTGGGAGGCAGTTGAACAGTCTTGGGCCCCGGACACTTGCTGTGATGTCTCTCAGTGTACTCGTGGCACCGCTGCTTTTCACTGGGGAAATGTTGCATCTCCAGCCGAGTCTTTTGCTTTCATAGAAAGTGATTTTCTTGTGCAAGTTTGGTACTAATCCCTCTAGGGTTTTCCAAGTATATATTATCACGTATCTTTCTCGCCTGCATTCCAGGAAATACAAGTCAAGGGACTTCAACCGTTCCTTTTCGTACTTTTTACCACTGAACCTTTCATTGCTTGTTAATTTTAACTTAATTTTAAGCCTGCCCATAATGCTCTGTATACAAGGGGCTTTTGGCATGTACACCCAACTACTATAATTCCTTGTACAACTGTGTATCATGTCTAAATAAACTATATGAAGATGAATATGTGTGCTGTGAAAGTTCTCTGTACACTCTCCCGGTCAGCAATTTCGCCTGTCTTGAAGGGGACAGGCAGACGTGGATCGGCCGGGCGAGCCATGAATGCCAATACAACAGCTTCTATAACAGTTCATCAACTGCATTCTTGTTACTATCGCTTCTTAAACAAACGTTGATACTCCCCTCCCTCCCTCCCTCCTCTCTTTCACTCTCTCTCTTTCTCTCTCTCTCTGACTGCCAGAATCAGGTTGGGCTACCGTCACCTGCGGCAGATGCATGTGACCGCAGGTGAATATATATATATATATAATATATATATATATATATATATATATATATATATATATATATATATATATATCTAAAATATTAATGCATCACCGAACAAGTGGTTTTAAGAAAATAATACTGCAACTGGCCGGGAATCGAACCCCTGATTATTCAGTATGCCTCACTAGAAGCCCCGCAAAAATTCCGAGACATCCTAGTCCACTGAGCCGTCACTATCTTAACATCAGGTGCCCAGTACCACTGGACATGTCACTCCTGATTCGCACACACACGTAGCTGTGGCAAACTACAGGACTAATTTCATTCTCCTCCCGTTCGGAATAACAGTCCCACTAGTAGTATACATAATAATGCATCCCCGAACCAATGGTTTTAAGCAAATAACATACATACGTATATGTGTGTGTGTTTATGTATACAATATTTGTGTGTGCTTGGATATCTTAAGATATCCACCTTTCTCTTCCCCCATTCCGTATTTTTTTTTTTTACCTTTCCTCTTCCTCCTGTGTATAATATCTCTTGCTCCCACTCTGGGATGACGGAGATAATCATAAAAAGAAATACAGTGGACCCCCGTTTAACGATATTTTTTCACTCCAGAAGTATGTTCAGGTGCCAGTACTGATCGAATTTGTTCCCATAAGAAATATTGTGAAGTAGATTAGTCCATTTCAGACCCCCAAACATACACGTACAAACGCACTTACATAAATACACTTACATAATTGGTCACATTCGGAGGTAATCGTTATGCGGAGGTCCACTGTATATTTCTCCTGTGTGTTGGATAGACTGTCCTGAGAGATGATAATTCCGAAGTGATAGTAAGTCCAACTGTGCAATAAGGGAACCTTTGAAACTACCGTAGCTGATGAACCTTTGCTGGAATGCTTGACGATATCCTTACTGATCCACTGAAGTCTTCCAGCTCAGGCTGCCACATTCAAACACCTTGTATGAGCCCCATCCTTCGTGATGGAATATGACAGGAAAACAACTAGCTTTTGTACTCACTGTGCAGTTATCATAAAGAATCAAGTAGCAGCACACTTCTGATGTATCCAATCGTAATAACAATATTGCAAGCAAACCAC
Source organism: Cherax quadricarinatus (assembly GCF_038502225.1). Classification (NCBI taxonomy): domain Eukaryota; kingdom Metazoa; phylum Arthropoda; class Malacostraca; order Decapoda; family Parastacidae; genus Cherax; species Cherax quadricarinatus. Next base: position 77,194,101 of record NC_091292.1, on the reverse strand, counting down.
GGCACGGGCGGGGATTGAACTCGCGGCGAGTGAGTCACCTGCTGCGAGTTCAAGAACCGCCCGCACCGTGGCCTACTTGCAATCGTGTTATTACGATTTTGTAAATAAAAAAAACTAGGCTTGTCTGTGGGTTACAATTATCAGCCACATCTCACCACTTTTTAAAGTCGTGATTAAGGAAAACTAAGTGTAGATACACGGAGAGGTACACAGTTTTCGGTATATATACCCTGTTGTTCACTCGCCTCGCGGCATCTCTCAAAACAATAACACGTTGAATCAAATAAATCTGAATCTGCTCGAAGACGTCTGTGACATTCACGAACCCCTGAAATCCGCTTCAACTCGGAAATCACGAACAAGTGGCATTTCCCGCCAGCCTTAATGGCATTCACGAACGATGAGACGAGAATCACTCAACAGATATCAACACAGTATGATGGACAAGCTTTCAGTATGATCAACATTACGTTCAATAAAGAGTTTTAGTAATCTAGCACCACGTTGCTCGCCTCTCCTACGTCATCCTTGGTTATAAACCCTCTGGGACTAACACTATGCAGAAAGTTTTTTTTCTTTGTCTCTCTAGTTGAGTACGTGACTTCATTTTCAGAGTGAACTGGTAAGCCAGCTGAAGGTGACAGTCTCACCACTAGAAGCTCTTTCACTGAAGGTGACAGTCTCACCACTAGAAGCTCCTTCACTGAAGGTGACAGTCTCACCACTAGAAGCTCCTTCACTGAAGGTGACAGTCTCACCACTAGAAGCTCCTTCACTGAAGGTGACAGTCTCACCACTAGAAGCTCCTTCACTGAAGGTGACAGTCTCGCCACTAGAAGCTCCTTCACTGAAGGTGACAGTCTCACCACTAGAAGCTCCTTCACTGAAGGTGACAGTCTCACCACTAGAAGCTCCTTCACTGAAGGTGACAGTCTCGCCACTAGAAGCTCCTTCACTGAAGGTGACAGTCTCACCACTAGAAGCTCCTTCACTGAAGGTGACAGTCTCGCCACTAGAAGCTCCTTCACTGAAGGTGACAGTCTCACCACTAGAAGCTCCTTCACTGAAGGTGACAGTCTCGCCACTAAAGCTCCTTCACTGAAGGTGACAGTCTCGCCACTAGAAGCTCCTTCACTGAAGGTGACAGTCTCGCCACTCGAAGCTCCTTCACTGAAGGTGACAGTCTCGCCACTAAAGCTCCTTCACTGAAGGTGACAGTCTCGCCACTAGAAGCTCCTTCACTGAAGGTGACAGTCTCGCCACTAGAAGCTCCTTCACTGAAGGTGACAGTCTCGCCACTAGAAGCTCCTTCACTGAAGGTGACAGTCTCGCCACTAGAAGCTCCTTCACTGAAGGTGACAGTCTCGCCACTAAAGCTCCTTCACTGAAGGTGACAGTCTCGCCACTAGAAGCTCCTTCACTGAAGGTGACAGTCTCGCCACTAGAAGCTCCTTCACTGAAGGTGACATTCTCACCACTAGAAGCTCCTTCACTGAAGGTGACAGTCTCGCCACTAGAAGCTCCTTCACTGAAGGTGACAGTCTCGCCACTAGAAGCTCCTTCACTGAAGGTGACAGTCTCGCCACTAAAGCTCCTTCACTGAAGGTGACAGTCTCGCCACTAGAAGCTCCTTCACTGAAGGTGACAGTCTCGTCACTAGAAGCTCCTTCACTGAAGGTGACATTCTCACCACTAGAAGCTCCTTCACTGAAGGTGACAGTCTCGCCACTAGAAGCTCCTTCACTGAAGGTGACAGTCTCGCCACTAGAAGCTCCTTCACTGAAGGTGACAGTCTCGCCACTAGAAGCTCTTCCACGGAGCGGTTTACAGTACACTACTAAACACCCATGTAAGGATTTTTTGCCTGAATTAACTATTGGTATCTCCAGCCTCCCTAAGATCCTGCACCTTGTTAGTTAGACACGGGTATCTACACAACTTGTACAGGTACCATACATACCCAGCAGCTGCACATCACCTCTCCGTCACACCTGTAGCACAACTCTGATACATCTCTTGGCTGCAGCCATGACATTACCTGCAGGTGAGGAAAAAAATGATTATTTTTTAAGTGTTGTCAATAATGGATGCAAAGTATTCTATTTTGTTACTATTTGATTATTTTACTGTTTCTTGATAATGTGAAACAATGTGGAACAATACTATTTTTCACAGTAGTTATACTGAATATATATATATATATATATATATATATATATGTGTGTGTGTGTGTGTGTGTGTGTGTGTGTGTGTGTGTCGTGCCGAATATGTAAAACTGGTCAATTAGCAAGAACTCATTTAAAATTAAGTCCTTTCTAAAATTTTCTCTTATACGTTTAAAGATATATTTGTTCATTAGTGTTAATATAAAAATTTTTAATTTTACACCAAAAGAATCTTAGAAAACTTACCTAACTTTATTATAACAAGAGCAATTTATTTTAGCCTAACTCAACTAAATATATTTTAGATTTGTTTACATTAATTTAATACTAAACAAACCCAGTGAAATATATTTTTTTCGTTAGGTTCAGAATGATTTTGGAGAAATTATTATACATAGACAAATTTTCACTTGTCCTATATGGCAAGATGAGCGTTGCTATTCAAGCCAAGATCGCAAGTTCTGCCTATTCGGCACGATATATATATATATATATATATATATATATATATATATATATATATATATATATATATATATATATATATATAATATATATATATATTAGGTGTGCTCACCTAATTGTGATTGCAGGGGTCGAGACTGAGCTCCTGGCCCCGCCTCTTCACTGACCGCTACTGGGTCCTCCCTCTCCCTGCTCCATGAGCTTTATCATGCCTCGTCTTAAAACTATGTATGGTTCCTGTCTCCACTAAGTAGCTTGCCAGACTATTCTACTTCCTAACAACTCTGTGGCTGAAGAAATACTTCCTAACATCCCTTTTACTCATCTACGTCTTCAGCTTCCAATTGTGACCCCTTGTTTCTGTGTCCCATCTCTGGAACATCCTGTCTCTGTCCACCTTGTCTATTCCACGCAGTATTTTGTATGTCGTTATTATGTCTCCCCTGACCCTCCTGTCCTCCAGTGTCGTCAGGCCGATTTCCCTTAACCTCTTTTCGTAGGACATTCCCCCTAGCTCTGGAACTAGCCTTGTTGCAAACCTTTGCACTTTCTCTAATTTCTTGACGTGTTTGACCAGGTGTGGGTTCCAAACTGGTACTGCGTACTCCAGTATGGGCCTGACGTACACAGTGTATAAAGTCTTGAACGATTCCTTACTGAGGTATCGGAACGCTATTCTCAGGTTTGCCAGGCGCCCATATGCTGCAGCAGTTATCTGGTTAATGTGTGCTTCTGGCGACGTACTCGGTATTATACTCACTCCAAGGTCTTTCTCCTTGAGTGAGGTTTGCAGTCTTTTGCCGCCTAGCCTATATTCTTTCTGTCTGCGGTCTTCTTTGCCCCTCTCCGATCTTCATGACTTTGCATTTGGCGGGGTTAAATTCGAGGAGCCAGTTGCTGGATCACGCGTCCAGCCTGACCAGGTCTCTTTGCAGACCTGTCAGGTCCGCATCTGATTTAATTATCCTCATTAACTTCACATCATCTGCAACCAGAGATATTTCTGAGTCTATCCCTTCCGTCATGTCGTTCACATATACCAAGAATAGCACTGGTCCCAGGACTGACCCCTGTGGGACCCCGCTCGTCACAGGCACCCACTGTGATACCTCATCACGGACCATGACTCGTTGTTGCCTTCCTGTTAGGTATTCTCTGATCCATTGCAGTGTCCTTCCTGTTATATGTGCCTGATCCTCTAGCTTCTGTACTAATCTCTTGTGAGGAACTGTGTCGAAGGCCTTCTTGCAGTCCAAGAAAATGCAATCATCCCACCCCTCCCTCTCATTTCTTACTTCAGTAACCTTGTCATAAAACTCTAGTAGGTTTGTGACACAGGATTTGCCTTCTATGAATCCGTGCTGGTTGTCGTTTATAACCTTGTTCTGCTCCAGGTGCCCCACCACTCTCCTCCTGATAATCTTTTCGAAGACTTTGCATATTATACACGTCAGTGACACTGGTCTATAGTTTAGTGCTTCATTTCTGTCTCCTCTCTTAAAGATGGGTACTACATTTGCCTTCTTCCATACCTCAGGTAGTTGCCCAATTTCAAGGGAAGTGTTGAATATTGTGGTTAGTGGCACACAGTGTCTCTGCTCCCTCTCTAGGACCCACGAAGAGATATCCGATCCCACCGCCTTTGAGGTATCAAGGTCACTTAGGAGCTTCTTCACCTCCTCATCAGTTAACATAAGAACATAAGAACGAAGGAACACTGCAGAAGGCCTACTGGCCCATGCGAGGCAGGTCCAAGTCTCCTACTGGCTTAAGCCAATGCACCCAACCTAGTCAGGTCAGGTCACATTGACTTAAGGGAGGAACACGGCAACCGACCTGGTAGCACAAGCTATCAGGTCTAACTCACACCCACCCACATCTACTCATGTATTTATCCAACCTATTTTTAAAGCTACACAACGTTCTGGCCTCTATAACGGTACTTGGGAGTTTGTTCCACTCATCCACAACTCTATTACCAAACCAGTACTTTCCTATATCCTTCCTGAATCTGAATTTTTCCAACTTAAAACCATTGCTGCGAGTCCTGTCTACCTGGAGGTTACCTGGAGGTTATTCCGGGGATCAACGCCCCCGCGGCCCGGTCCATGACCAGGCCTCCCGATGGATCAGGGCCTGATCAACTAGGCTGTTACTGCTGGCCACACGCAGTCCAACGTACGAGCCACAGCCCGGCTGATCCGGCACTGACTTTAGGTATCTGTCCAGCTCTCTCTTGAAGGCAGCCAGGGGTTTATTGGCAATTCCCCTAATGCTTGATGGGAGGCTGTTGAACAGTTTTGGGCCCCGGACACTTATGGTGTTTTCTCTTAGTGTACCAATGGCGCCCCTACTTTTTATTGGGGGCATTTTGCATCGCCTGCCCAGTCTTTTACTTTCGTAGGGAGTGATTTCTGTGTGCAGATTTGGGACCATTCCTTCCAAGATTTTCCAAGTGTAGATTATGATATATCTCTCCCTCCTGCGTGCGTTCCAACGAGTACAAGTCAAGTGCTTCCAAGCGTTCCCAGTAGTTAAGGTGCTTGACAGAACTTATACGTGCAGTAAAGGATCTCTGTACAATCTCTAGATCTGCAATTTCACCTGCTTTGAATGGAGATGTTAATGTACAGCAGTATTCCAGCCTAGAGAGAACAAGTGATTTGAAAAGGATCATCATGGGCTTGGCATCTCTCGTTTTGAAAGTTCTCATTATCCATCCTATCATTTTCTTTGCACGTGCGATCGTGGCACTGTTGTGATCCTTGAAAGTGAGATCCTCAGACATTACTACTCCCAGGTCCCTTACATTATTTTTCCGCTCTATTGTATGGCCGGAGTCAGTAGTATACTCTGTTCTAGTTATTATCTCCTCCAGTTTTCCATAACGGAGTAGTTGGAATTTGTCCTCATTGAACATCATATTGTTTACCGTTGCCCACTGGAAAACTTTGTTTATATCTTCTTGGAGGTTAACCGCGTCCTCAGCAGATGACAGCCTCATGCAGATCCTAGTATCATCCGCAAAGGATGATACGGTGCTGTGGTGTATATCTCTGTTTATGTCTGATATGAGGATAAGGAATAAGATGGGGGCGAGTACTGTGCCTTGTGGAACAGAGCTCTTCACTATGGCAGCCTCCGATTTAACTCTGTTGACCACTACTCTTTGTGTTCGATTTGTTAGGAAGTTGAAGATCCATCTCCCCACTTTCCCAGTTATTCCTTTAGCACGTATTTTATGAGCTATTACGCCATGATCGCATTTGTCAAATGCTTTTGCAAAGTCTGTGTATATTACATCTGCGTTCTGATTTTCTTCCAGTGCATCCAAGGCCATGCCATAGTGATCCAGTAGTTGTGAGAGGCAGGAGCGACCTGCCCTGAACCCATGTTGCCCTGGATTGTGCAGATTTTGGGAATCCAAGTGATTTGCAATCCTGCTTCTTAGCACTCTTTCAAAGATTTTTATGATGTGGGACGTCAGAGCTATTGGTCTATAGTTCTTAGCTAATGCTTTGCTGCCACCTTTATGGAGTGGGGCTATATGCGTTGTTTTAAGTGACTGTGGAATTTCACCCATGTCCAAGCTCCTCCTCCATAGTGTACTTAGGGCACGCGAGAGGGGTTTCTTGCAGTTCTTAATGAAAACAGAGTTCCACGAGTCTGGGCCCGGGGCTGAGTGCATAGGCATGTTGTCAATGGCTTTTTCGAAATCTATCGGAGTTAGGGTAATGTCGGAAATCTGGCATACATTTATGGAGTTTTGAGGCTCATTCATGAAGAAATCATTTGGGTCGTCGATCCTCAGACCGATTAGTGGTTCACTAAACACAGAGTCGTACTGGGATTTCAATATTTCACTCATTTCCTTGTTGTCATCTGTGTAAGTCCCATCCTGTCTGAGTAAGGGCCGGATACTAGATGTGGTATTTGCCTTGTTTTTGGCATATGAAAAGAAATATTTTGAATTTCTTTCAATTTCACTAATAGCTTTAAGCTCCTCCTGCCTCTCCTGGTTCCTGTAAGAGTCATTTAGCTTAAGTTCGATAGTTTCCACTTCCCTGGTCAGCGCCTCCTTTCGTGTATCAGATATTCTAGCACTCCTGAGGAGCTCAGTGACTCTTCGTCGTCTTCTGTAGAGGGAGCGTCTTTTTCTCTCCAGTTTACTCCTGCTCTTCTTCTTTCTTAGGGGAATATGCCTAGAACATGCTTTGGCTACCAGGAAGTTGATCCTTTCAAGGCACTGGTTTGGATCCATGTCATTTAAGACATCTTCCCAACATGTTTCGTTTAGGACATGGTTTACCTGGTCCCAGTTGATGTTCTTGTTGTTGAAATTGTATTTTGTGAAGACACCTTCACAGGTACATGCATTCTGCTGTTCAGGACCCCTATGCATGTACGTCTGGACTTCGATTAGATTGTGATCGGAATTAGTTGTTTTTGATATTCTTATGTCTCTTAACAGGTCCTCATTATTTGTGAAGATAAGGTCAAGTGTGTTTTCTAGTCTTGTTGGCTCCACTATCTGCTGGCTTAAGGTGTGTTTTTCGCAGAGACTTAGTAGCTCATGTGTGTGTGACCTTTCATCTGCGCTACCTCCGGGGATTGTTTCAGCTATAACATTATTTGCTACATTCTTCCATTTTGTATGCCTTAGGTTGAAATCACCAAGCAGTAAGATGTTTGGGGATGGAGCTGGAAGGTTTTCCAAACAGTAATCAATTTTCAGTAGCTGTTCCTTGAACTGTTGTGAGGTTGCATCTGGTGGCTTGTATACAACCACAATGACTAGGTTTTGGTTCTCGATCTTTATTGATAGAACTTCAACTACCTCATTTGTGGTGTTCAGCAACTCCGTGCAGATAAGGGACTCTTTGACATACAGGCCAACCCCCCCTTGTTGCCTGTTTTTTCTGTCGCATCTAAAAAGGTTGTAACCACTTATCCATATTTCACTGTCAAAGTGATCTTTTGTGTGAGTCTCTGTGAAGGCTGCAAACATTGCATTAGACTCCTCTAGAAGTCCACTGATAAAAGGTATTTTGTTGTTGGTGGATGGCTTAAGGCCCTGTATATTAGCAAATATGAACGAGGTTGTATTCTGTGTTTGTTGGGGGGATTTTGTTATTGGCATCAGTAGTTGTAATTCTGGAGGGCCATGCGTGGCCACTGGCTGCGCCTCCAGTCCAACAAGGCTCCAAGGTGGTGGACTATTTTTGTTATTTCCTTCCATTTTCTTTTTTCGTTTCCTGCCACTAAAAAATCACCTGGAGTTGGGTTGTCGTAGCTACTATTGTTTGTCTTGTGGGGTCTGTGCCTCCTGGTCCCTTTTAGATGGTATGCAGGGCACTCGATGTTGTAACACTGCTTCTGGAGGACCGAGGAGTGGCACATTTTTGGGTGAAAGAAAGTACAGGAAGAAGAACGACACACTCCTTTAGACAGGAGGTCGCTACATTTTTTGGGATGGTCAAAGTTGCATGTCCCATTTTTTTCCCCTGTTATTCCATGCTTACAGATGCCCCAAGCATAATATTTGCACAAATTCACCTTTGGCTAGATATTTTCAGCACACCATTTACATCCCCTTTATTTATTCCTGTCTTCCATTTATACACCTCAATCATATCCCCCCTAATTCTACGTCTTTCTAGAGAGTGCAGTTTCAGGGCCCTTAGTCTATCCTCATAGGGAAGGTTTCTGATACATGGGATCAACTTTGTCATCCTCCTTTGTACATTTTCCAGAGAATTTATATCCATTCTGTAATACGGTGACCAAAACTGTGCAGCATAATCTAAATGAGGCCTAACCAAGGATGTATAGAGTTGAAGAACAACCTGAGGACTCCTATTATTTATGCTTCTTGATATGAAGCCAAGTATTATATTAGCTTTATTGTGAACACTTATGCACTGTTGTCTTGGTTTCAGATTACTGCAAACCAGAACTCCTAAATCTTTTTCGCAATCCGTAATATTAAGATCTACATTATTTAGTTTATATGTGGCATGGTTATTGTCCTGTCCAACATTTAGAACTTTGCATTTGTCTATATTAAACTGCATCTGCCACTTCTCCGACCACTGCATCAGTCTATTTAAATCTTCCTGGAGTGCTCGAATGTCCTCGTCAGAATGAATTCGACGGCCTATTTTGGTGTCATCGGCAAACTTGCCGATGTCGCTCTTTATGCCCTCATCTATGTCGTTTATGTAGATTGTGAACAGCAGGGGGCCCAACACTGACCCCTGTGGAACACCGCTCGTGACGCTTCCCCACTCTGATTTCTCCCCATTTATGCAAACTCTCTGCTGCCTATTTGTCAACCATGCCTCTATCCAGGAAAAAATTTCTCCTCCTATTGCATGTGCCTTAATTTTCCTCAATAGTCTCTGATGTGGGACCCTGTCAAAAGCCTTACTGAAGTCCATATACACATGTGGGACCCTGTCAAAAGCCTTACTGAAGTCCATATACACAATATCATATTCATTACCATGATCTACCTCCTCAAATACCTTAGTGAAAAAAGTTAATAAATTCGTAAGGCAGGAACGCCCCTTTGTAAAACCATGCTGAGATTCATTGATTAATTTATGCTTTTCAAGGTGGCTACGAACTGCCTCGGCAATTACTGATTCCATAAATTTTCTCACTATGGAGGTTAGGCTTATTGGTCTATAGTTCGAAGCTAAGGACGTGTCACCTGTTTTGAAAATAGGTATCACATTTGCCATTTTCCACTTATCTGGCACCATGCCAGTTTGTAGTGATATGTTGAAAAGATTAGCCAAAGGTGTGCTAAGCTCCTCTTTACATTCCTTTAGAACCCTTGCATACAGTTCATCAGGGCCTGGGGATTTGTTAGGTTTTAATTTGTCTATTTGCCTAAGGACCATGTCACTTGTGACCCTAATCGTGCACAGTTTATTATCGTCCTGTTCTACATAATTTATCATTACTGGAATATCGCTGGTATCCTCCTGTGTAAAAACTGAGAGGAAGTATGTGTTAAAAATTCTACACATTTCCTTATCACTGTCAGTGAGCTGACCCGAGGAACTTTTGAGTGGGCCTATCTTGTCCCTGATCTTACTTCTGTATACCTGAAAGAATAATTTTGGGTTAGTCTTCGATTCTCTTGCAACTTTAACCTCATAATCTATTTTTGCTTTTCTAATTCCCTTTTTTATTTCTCTCTTTAACTGAATATATCGATTTCTTAATTGCCCCTCTCCTCTTTTGATTTGCCTATATATGCCTCTCTTTTGACCAATCAGATATTTTAATCTATTGTTCATCCATTTAGGATCATTTTTGTTTGATCTGATTTCCCTATTTGGAACATAATTTGACTGAGCAGCTAGAACTATGCCCTGGAAAGCGTCATATCGGCATCCATCACCACCTACCTGACCCTTAGTCAGGTCATTCCAGTTCAGCCCACCTAAGTAATTTTTCAGTCCTATGAAATCAGCCAAGCGAAAGTCAGGGACGGAGACTTGATTGCCATTATTAGAGGAATTCCATGATATATTAAAACTGAGTGATTTGTGATCACTTTCCCTCAAGCTCATCATTAACCTCAAGATTATTAATTAGTGTTTCCCTACTGGCAAGAACCAAGTCAAAGAGGTTATTTCCCCTAGTTGGCTCTGTCACAAACTGCTTTAAAAAACAATCCTGGATCATATCAAGAAAGTCACCTGACTCTAAATTTCCTGTCAAATTGCTCCAGTCAATCTGTCTATAGTTGAAATCTCCCATTAGCACAACATTTTCGTATGTAGATGCCTTACGAATTTCGTCCCATAGAAGTTTACTGCACTCCCTATCAAGATTTGGGGCCCTGTAAATCACACCCAAAATTAGTTTTTCTCGGCCCTCGAGAAGCTGTAACCAAACAGATTCAGTGGCTGACGCTTCTAATTTAATATCTTGTCTACCACAACAATTTAAATTGTCTCTGACATACATCGCTACTCCACCACCTTTCCTGTTGACCCTGTCAGTGTGGAATAATTTATAGCCTTGTATGTGACATTCAGAGGGCATCTCTCTATCTTTCAGATTGAGCCAGGTCTCTGTTATAGCAATAATATCTATGTTTCCTGCACTTGCAATTAATCTTAGCTCATCTATCTTATTTCTTACACTCCTGCTATTAGTATAGTAAACCTTAAGGGAGCTAGTCCCTTGCTGCCCTCTGCTGTCCCCCTTTGTTTGCTGACGTGATCTATTGTCTTTATTTATAACTTCATGCTGAATGCCTTTTATACATTTACTGTTTCCAACCCAAGTGTTGCAACCTGCTTGTTTCCCACACACACCCATACCTCTATCTTCCATCAGTTTAAAATCATAGGCATTTCACCAATGGCCTTCTCAATCGAGTCTGCAAGTGCTACCACCCCTGCCCCAGAGAGATGTACCCCATCCCTTGCATACATATCATGTTTGCCATAAAAGTTGTTCCAGTTGTCAATGAATGGGATTGCAAGTTCTTTGCAGTATCTGTCTAGCCAGCAATTTACACCAATTGCCCTAGACAACCATTCATTTCCTACTCCCCTTCTAGGCAAGATGCTACATATGATTGGGATCCCTCCCTTAGACTTAATGAAATCTATAGCTGACCTGTACTTATCTAGCAGCTCTTCTCTCCTACCCTTCCCAATATCATTTCCACCAGCACTGAGACAGATAATGGGCTTGTTCCCATTACCTGACATAATATTATCCAGCCTGTTGACAATGTCCCCAACACCAGCTCCAGGAAAGCACACTCTATCTCTCATCTTCTTATTCCTATTACAAAAAGCACGGTCAATATATCTTACCTGAGAGTCACCAACCACAAGAATGCGCTTACCTCCATTAGCAGGGGCAGTAGTACCCTTACCTTCACTGGCCACTGAAGTACATTCAACCTGAAGAACAGAGAAGCGATTTCCTACCTTCAGATCTTCACTCTTAACTTCCCTTGCTCTGATGCGCCTCCCATTACTGTGAACCACTCGCCATTTGTAGCAGGTGCTGGACTGCACCTCACTGCTGGTAGCCGTTGCTACCTCCCCAACTACAGCCTCCTCACAGCGAGAGACAGACTGCACCTCACTGCTAGAAGCCTCATTCCCCACAACTCCAGCCACCTCACACTCTCTCCCAGACCCATTGAGGTGGACCTTCAGCCTCCTAATCTCCTCCTGGAGAAGCAAGACCTCAGTTGTGTGTATTTCATCCAACACTTGTTAGTATATCCCTTGTTGGTGTACCCCACTGTTTTGTCTTCCCAGTGTCCCTTCTGTGTATGTGTGTGTGTGTGTGTGTGTGTGTGTGTGTGTGTGTGTGTGTGTGTGTGTGTGTGTGTGTGCGTGCGTGCGTGTGTGTGTGTGTGTTCACTAACGTGAGCATCAGAAACAAGGCGATACTTAACAAGACATATTAAACCATGACAGATGACGTCACTATAAAAAGTTTTCTTCACTTTAATCTAAAAACACTATTGTGTGGTGAGTCTCTTGGTTATTATATTGGCTTCTGATTGGATACCAAATTGTTGTATGGGATGGATGAGTCATCCAGGGTAATCCAGGGTCATCCAGGGTCAGGCCTCAGTCAAATGACACCCTGGAGCGGGTCACCATCTGAATAACACTCGCGTCAAGACAACGTTTATCCTTTCCCCTGACAAAACAAAACACCATCACTACCGCCTTAGCTTTAGATAAAACAATATCAGTTCCAATACAAGGGAACAACACACTAGTGGCGCAGTGGTGCCCAAACTTGTGTGGATCACCTTCCCCTTCATGTTTTGTATCGCTAGTTGCGTGCCCCTCCCCCCCCCTTTGTACAAAGGTAAATAAAGTAACTTTCGACAAACTTTACTGCATTCATGGGGGAGCGCTAATCCCGTAGGGGTTATAGAGTCCCCCCCTTAAGAGAATAGGAGGCATTCAAGATCGAGCTAAAGGATGGGAAGGATAGGTTACAATTCCTTGAATCAAGAGCCCTTCACCTGCATCAAGGACTCTTCCTTCAGGGAGTTTCGACAAATAATGTTCGAGATACAGACATACACATACAACAATCAAATTATATATATATGTTTTGAACTACATAACTGCTGCGCAGCGCTAGTGTCCCTTCAGGGGAAATAAACTTGTGAGCTTTATGTGTTCATACATAAATGTTTTACTGTTCAACATAACAATAAAGACACTTGAACGAGAGATTATTAATATCTTTATATTATGAAACAAGGCATACGCATTTTTGAAGTTATTAAAGATTCGCCGGTATTCTCCCGGCCCGGGCCTTTTCCAAGTCGTGGCCCGACCTTGGCTCCCTCTTTAGGGAGTGTCTGAGACCTAAGTCTCCCATGGGAGGAGGCACAAGTACCTCCTCATCTTTGGGACCAACTGTCCCCAGGCCTAGCCACAAGCTAGGCCTCTCTGGTCTGCCATCCCCGCCCCAAGGGGGCAAATAGGAATGACAGTCTTATGAGCTAAGGCTCGGGCTCAGGCACCTACCCTACCCTAGAAGGGTTAGGCATGGTGTCGATCTTTTTTGAAGTTAAGGCAGAAAACGCAACTAATTAATCAAGAATTATATTTTTAGTTCCCGGGAAATTCTATGCAAAGAATGTACCTGCATATTTAGGGACACGTCGGTTCCCTTGTCTTCAGATAAAGCAAATGAGATAATAATTATGGACAAGGTAGATTATAGGGGAAAAATAAATATGATATCAGGAGAGAGAGAAACTCAGGCGCCTCTTAAGAGCCAGAGCTGCAGTCCTGGGTGCTGCTCTCCGTGACGAAGTTCACCTTCAGTAAAGAACCTAGCACGATATGTCGTCTTAATGATTCACAAAACAGAAAATCCATAGCCTGAATGAAATTTTAGAAGTTCTGTTATGGTCATATTGGCGACTATGTGGTTATGACTGGCTCATCTGTCATCAGAATATAATTATATATAATCAGTGGTCGAGTTTCATAACCATCCCGAGCAGGTGAATCATTCACTAAATCTCTAGACTTTTTTTTACCCGTTGCCAGGAGTGCACATACAGAGTGACTGGGTTATACATGTATTGTTTACATCTTCCTCTTAAGTCTGGGAAGACCTAAATGCGTTACGAAGGGAAGACTGATGATTCTGGATAAGCTTACTGAGATCAGCATAGCCAGTTTCCCCGTCCTCAGCAGCTCTGATCATACTTTTTAACATGGTAAAATTTCCCTGCCCCTACATTTTGTTCCCACAATCTCAGCTTCATGGTAAGTGACTTTACCAATGACATCAGTCAATGATGTAAACTGAATTTTTAGTGACATATTCAGTGTGACTAGTTAGAAAACACGTCATTAAGGTACGCTACTACCTGGTTACCTGGATTACGCTAATATCAGTTGCTAATCCCAGTCAGAAAGACTGTTGTAGAAAGCCAGAGATTGTGTCTTGCTATCTGGTGAAGGTAATTCAACTCATTGGCTCAGTCAGGCAGAGAGGCGCCATTATGGTGCTGACGCTTAACTATCGTCCGGACTAACTAAATATTTGTTCCAATAATTTGGTTTTGTATGTAGAGCACTGAAATACATCTTTCATTAGTCTAGGTTGTCTCAATATTTGGGAGCTTGACGTTTGTCTATAAAATAACTAATATAAATAAATGATAAAAATCACTGGTGACAGTACAACAGATTATAACTCACTGGTGAACCCCCGGAGAATCCCTTCGTGCACCCCCGGGGTACACAAACCTCAGGGTTACACCTCCAACACCACTACACAGTCTCGCACCACACATCGTCAACTGGAAACGTAGTATTATACGAATAATAACTAGCAAGAAATACATGAAAGTAAAGCCAGGCATATAATGAACGCGTTTATTAGTTTGTAAGATTTACCTGTCATCTTACATGTTCATGAGACAGAAATTAAAGTCCAGCACTTTTGCCAAGGTACAAAATATTTAACAGTCGTGTATGGTAGGAAGGTAGTACTTGGCGATAGTGGAAGATGAGGTAATCAGTCCTCAGTCTAGCAGCCGGTGTAATACTTTCCCTAGATGTTGTCCACCTAACTCCTATAGTCAAAACAGGAGGGTAGTACCTCCCTGGGTGGGTGCTTCCTACCAACCTACTACCCATAACAAGAGGGTTGCTGTCTACCAACCTACTACCATTAACAGTGTGATGTAGTTCAGCTGGGCTTGTGAGGTCTCTAAGACCTAATTATATGGTCACACCTTGCCTTGGCAACTGGATATTAGCCACGCCTTTTCAGCTTAAGTCTCAGCTCCTTTGTTCGTCACTGGCGTCAGGTCGTAACACGTGGTGTACATACCATTGTGGAGGGTGCTTGGACCATCATGAAAGCCCAAGGGACTTTAAGCGGAGCTGCTGCTGTGTGCAGAGCTCTGAGCAGGAGATTCGAGAGGAGCTGCTGCTGGGGTGCAGGGCTCGGGAGAAGGCTGCTGAAGTCTCTGGAGGAGACTGTTGGAGACATTGGGCAGAGTACTGGCTTGGAGCAGTACTCGTGCTGTGTAGGTCTTGGGACCTGTGGCTTAGTTCCTGTGGTGAACTGTCCTCTGAACTATATTGTAAATTACATTCATTTTCGTCAAGTTGATTGTATTCCCACTCTCACTGCTTATACATACCACCCAATTTATCTAAACACAATAATGTACTCCTGTTCCCAAATATATTATTGTACAAGGACTTAAAAATAAACTGTGTTTGAGTAGAATAGCAATATTCACTGTCCCCGTTATTTGCTCTCTTATTCATTATGTTATTTCAAGTAGTGAGAGGGTGAGTAGTGTGGTGGGTAGAGTAATGAGAGGTGAAGGTGTAGTCACCAGTGACCTCACATTACCTACCTCTGCTAATCTCTCCTACCACCTCGCCTGCCTATCCCCTGCCTACTGACTCCCTTACTCCCATATTCCCCACTTATATAGTTACGTTCCAATACCCCCCTACATGACAACAGGAGGGTAGTGCCTCCCTGGATGGAAACTGTCTACCAGTCTACTACCCATAACAGGAGGGTAGTACTTCCCTGGATGGCAGCTGTCTACCAGTCTACTACCGACAGACCGGGCCGCGGGGGCGTTGACCCCCGGAGCTCTCACCAGGTAAACTCCAGGTCTCCAGGTAAATAACAGGAGGGTAGTACCTCCCTGGATGGAAGCTGTCTACCAGTCTACTACCCATAACAGGAGGGCCGAGAAAAACTTAATTTTGGGTGTGATTTACAGGGCCCCAAATCTTGATAGGGAGTGTAGTAAACTTCTATGGGACGAAATTCGTAAGGCATCTACATACGAAAATGTTGTGCTAATGGGAGATTTCAACTATAAACAGATTGACTGGAGCAATTTGACAGGAAATTTAGAGTCAGGTGACTTTCTTGATACGATCCAGGATTGCTTTTTAAAACAGTTTGTGACAGAGCCAACTAGGGGAAATAACCTCCTTGACCTGGTTCTTGCCAGTAGGGAAACACTAATTAATAATCTTGAGGTTAATGATGAGCTTGGGGAAAGTGATCACAAATCACTCAGTTTTAATATATCATGGAATTCCCCTAATAATGGCAATCAAGTCTCTGTCCCTGACTTTCGCTTGGCTGATTTCATAGGACTGAAAAATTACTTAGGTGGGCTGAACTGAAATGACCTGACTAAGGGTCAGGTAGGTGGTGATGGTTGCCGATATGACGCTTTCCAGGGCATAGTTTTAGCTGCTCAGTCAAACTATGTTCCAAATAGGGAAATCAGATCAAACAAAAATGATCCTAAATGGATGAACAATAGATTAAAATATCTGATTGGTCAAAAGAGAGGCATATATAGGCAAATCAAAAGAGGAGAGGGGCAATTAAGAAATCGATATATTCAGTTAAAGAGAGAAATAAAAAAGGGAATTAGAAAAGCAAAAAGAGATTATGAGGTTAAAGTTGCAAGAGAATCGAAGACTAACCCAAAAGGATTCTTTCAGGTATACAGAAGTAAGATCAGGGACAAGATAGGCCCACTCAAAAGTTCCTCGGGTCAGCTCACTGACAGTGATAAGGAAATGTGTAGAATTTTTAACACATACTTCCTCTCAGTTTTTACACAGGAGGATACCAGCGATATTCCAGTAATGATAAATTATGTAGAACAGGACGATAAACTGTGCACGATTAGAGTCACAAGTGACATGGTCCTTAGGCAAATAGATAAATTAAAACCTAACAAATCCCCAGGCCCTGATGAACTGTATGCAAGGGTTCTAAAGGAATGTAAAGAGGAGCTTAGCAAACCTTTGGCTAATCTTTTCAACATATCACTACAAACTGGCATGGTGCCAGATAAGTGGAAAATAGCAAATGTGATACCTATTTTCAAAGCAGGTGACAGGTCCTTAGCTTCGAACTATAGACCAATAAGCCTAACCTCCATAGTGGGAAAATTTATGGAATCAATAATTGCCGAGGCAGTTCGTAGCCACCTTGAAAAGCATAAATTAATCAACGAATCTCAGCATGGTTTTACAAAGGGGCGTTCCTGCCTTACGAATTTATTAACTTTTTTCACTAAGGTATTTGAGGAGGTAGATAATGGTAATGAATATGATATTGTGTATATGGACTTCAGTAAGGCTTTTGACAGGGTCCCACATCAGAGAGTATTGAGGAAAATTAAGGCACATGGAATAGGAGGAGAAATTTTTTCCTGGATAGAGGCATGGTTGACAAATAGGCAGCAGAGAGTTTGCATAAATGGGGAGAAATCAGAGTGGGGAAGCGTCACGAGCGGTGTTCCACAGGGGTCAGTGTTGGGCGGCCCCCTGCTGTTCACAATATACATAAACGACATAGATGAGGGCATAAAGAGCGACATCAGCAAGTTTGCCGATGACACCAAAATAGGCCGTCGAATTCATTCTGACGAGGACATTAGAGCACTCCAGGAAGATTTGAATAGACTGATGCAGTGGTCGGAGAAGTGGCAGATGCAGTTTAATATAGACAAATGCAAAGTTCTAAATGTTGGACAGGACAATAACCATGCCACATATAAACTAAATAATGTTGATCTTAATATTACGGATTGCGAAAAAGATTTAGGAGTTCTGGTTAGCAGTAATCTGAAACCAAGACAACAGTGCATAAGTGTTCGCAATAAAGCTAATAGAATCCTTGGCTTTATATCAAGAAGCATAAATAATAGGAGTCCTCAGGTTGTTCTTCAGCTCTATACATCTGAAAGATAAGAAACATGTGCAACATCCGGATATCTTTATTGTAGACGTTTCGCCATCCAGTGGCTTTATCAATACAGATTCTAGGACATAATTAGAAGACAGTAGAACTATATACAAAAGATGAGGTAATCAGTCCCTCGGCCTTAACTCCAAGGCTGAGGGACTGATTACCTCATCTTTTGTATATAGTTTTACTGTCTTCCTATTATGTCCTAGAATCTGTATTGATAAAGCCACTGGATGGCGAAACGTCTACAATAAAGATATCCAGATGTTGCACATGTGTCTTATCTTTCATATTGTCGGTATTTTATACCTTTCTTGCACAGCTCTATACATCCTTGGTTAGGCCTCATTTAGATTATGCTGCACAGATTTGGTCACCGTATTACAGATTGGATATAAATGCTCTGGAAAATGTACAAAGGAGGATGACAAAGTTGATCCTATGTATCAGAAATCTTCCCTATGAGGATAGACTAAGAGCCCTGAATCTGCACTCTCTAGAAAGACGTAGAATTAGGGGGGATATGATTGAGGTGTATAAATGGATGACAGGAATAAATAAAGGGGATGTAAATAGTGTGCTGAAAATATCTAGCCTAGACAGGACTCGCAGCAATGGTTTTAAGTTGGAAAAATTCAAATTCAGGAAGGATATAGGAAAATACTGGTTTGGTAATAGAGTTGTGGATGAGTGGTACAAACTCCCAAGTACAGTTATAGAGACCAGAACGTTGTGTAGCTTTAAAAATAGGTTGGATAAATACATGAGTGGATGTGGGTGGGTGTGAGTTGGACCTGATAGCTTGTGCTACCAGGTCGGTTGCCGTGTTCCTCCCTTAAGTCAATGTGACCTGACCTGACTAGGTTGGGTGCATTGGCTTAAGCCAGTAGGAGACTTGGACCTGCCTCGCATGGGCCAGTAGGCCTGCTGTAGTGTTCCTTCGTTCTTATGTTCTTTAATGGTAGCTGTCTACCAACCTACTACCCATTACAGGAGGGTAGTACCTCCCTGGATGGCAGCTGTCTACCAGTCTACTACCCATAACAGGAGGGTAGTACCTCCCTGGATGGCAGCTGTCTACCAGTCTACTACCCATAACAGAAGGGTAGTACCTCGATGGATGGCAGCTGTATACCAGCCTACTACCCATAACAGAAGGGTAGTACCTCGATGGATGGCAGCTGTATACCAGCCTACTACCCATAACAGAAGGGTAGTACCTCGATGGATGGCAGCTGTATACCAGTCTACTGCCCATAACAGGAGGGTAGTACCTCAGTGGATGGCAGCTGTCTACCCGTCTACTACCCATAACAGGAGGGTAGTACCTCAGTGGATGACAGCTGTCTACCAGTCTACTACCCATAACAGGAGGGTAGTATCTCCAGGGATGGTTGCTGTCTACCAACTTACTATCCATGACACGAGGGCACTACCTCCCTGGATGGCAGCTGTCTACAAACTTACTATGACACGAGGGTCTAATACAGTTCTATCATTAGAACTTACACCCTTAATTTTTAAAAGGGGTGGATCGGTAAGCTAGTGGAAGGCCTCGATCAGATGACCAAAAGCTCCAGTGGCTCTGGTGGCCTGGTGGTTAACGCTCTCGCTTCACACGGTGAGGGCCTGGGTTCGATTCCCAGCCAGAGTAGAAACATTGGACGTGTTTCTTTCCACCTGTTGTCTATGTTCCCCATCAGTAAAATGGGTACCTGGGTGTTAGTCGGCTGGTGTGGGTCGCATCCTGGGACACTGACCTAAGGAGGCCTGGTCACAGACCGGGCCGCGGGGGCGTTGACCCCCGGAACTCTCTCCAGAACTCCAGAACGGGTCATCATATGACTAAGACCGCGTCAGGAAACACTTGTCCTGTTTCTTGAAGAACCTAACCTAACCTGCTGAGGTGTTTAGAAAGAGAAGTGAGCAAACTCCAGGACAAATTAGAAAACGTTTCGGTTCCAGAACCTTGGTCAAGGTCCCAGGACCGAAACGTTTTCTAATAAATATATCCTAGTGTTTGCTTTCATGTATCTTTAAACCAATTTGTCGGTATCTATTACCAAGGTTGAACACTGAACTAAGTCTAACACTGAACTAAGTCTAACACTGGTTTTCCTTTGATAGTAAGAACTGAGAAGCGCGTGAAGCAATACACAAGACTAAGTAACCTGAGCAGTAATAGAAACAGCAAGAGAAACTACAACAACAAGAACAGATGAGAAGGTAAACATTGGTTTCTGTATCAAGAACAGGTAAGATAACAGGTGGTAATGACAGGTGGTGATGATGATGGTCACCACTGACCTCATGGCTTCTGCCTTAAGAGGACATCTACAAGACCTTCTTCACGGCTGCTACAACTAACCCATCTCTTGGGGAAGGACCTACTTCCACTGGGGAATCCCGCCTACCAGTGACTATGCCCTCGTCTGCTGCCCGTCCTTATCCACTGACGCCTATATAACCGCCAGTCTTCTTGCCTTTGCTCCAGATTCCCCTCCACCACGATGCTGTGAACACTAACTTCAAGGCTGAGGGACTGATTACCTCATCTTTTGTATATAGTTCTACTGTCTTCTAATTATGTCCTAGAATCTGTATTGATAAAGCCACTGGATGGCGAAACGTCTACAATAAAGATTTCCAGATGTTGCACATGTGTTTTAACTTTCAAAAACAAGTAAGATAACAGGTAAATCTCGGTTTGTCTTAAGAACAAGATATCATGTATATCTTGGTTTGTCTTAAGAACAAGTAAGATAGCAGGTAAATCTTGGTTTCTGTATCAAGAAAACGTAAGATAGCAGGCAAATCTTGGTTTCTGTATCAAGAATATGTAAGATAGCAGGTCTATTTTCTTTTGTCTTACGAACACGCAAGACAACAAGTAAACCTTTTGATTCTATCTCAAAAATCAGGAGTCCTGATGTGGGACCGGGCCGCGGGGGCGGTGACTTCCGGAAATTACTACAAGTGAACTACAGACAAGGACAGCTAGCAAGACTGCAACAACAACAACAACGGAAAGAACAGGATATTGTTCTTTTGCAATAACGAGGTCAACAACAAAGACTGCGAGGAAATAAACCGAAAACAAAAGCAAAAAACAGCAGGTCTGCGTACTTGAGCAATAACAAAAACAGCAACAAAGACAGCAACAACAACAAATAGAACAGGTCGGTGTACTGGTCAGGTCTGGGAGAGAGCCAGACACCTCCCGTATTTAGAACCTGGAGGGGAGGGGTTCGACAGGAAGGGTAGTGGAGAGGGGAGAGGGGAGGGGAGGAAAGGACGGGGAGGGGGAAGGGAAGGGAAGGAAAGAATAAGGGAGGGAAGGTAGGGTAGGGGAGAACAAGAAGTTTAGGGGAGGGGTGGCAGAGATAGCGATGGGTAAGGAGGAGATATAGGTAAGGAAGATGGGGAGATGATATAATAAAACAACAATTAACAATAACATTAACAACAGTAATGGCAACCAAATTATCGACAATATCAAAATAACGAAACCGTAACAATAACAAAACATTGTCAATAACAAAAAAAACACTATCATCAAAACGTCGACAATAACAAAACATCGACAAAAACAATAACTAAACATCAACAAAAACAACAAAACATCGACATTAACAATAATAAAACATCAACGATAACAATAACAACACACTAACAATAACAGCTCACACACTCAGTGTCCGTGGTTCGATCCCCGGTACGGGTGAAAAAATTGGGCATGTTTCCTTACACCTGCTGTCCCTGTTCACCTAGCAGCAAGCAGATGCTTGGGTGTTACCTGACTGATGTGGGTGGCATCCTGGGGGGGGGGGTAGTATACCTCAGTGCTGGCCTTCGAAATCAGCTGAGGAAGGTTAACAACTCTTTATCCTGCAAAACTGATTTGTGTAAAAAAAATAACAAAACATCGATAACAACAAAAAAATATCGACAATAACAAAACATAGTAAATAACAAAACATCGACAATAATAAAAAAAAACATCGACAATAACAAAGCAAAACGTCGACAATAACAAAGCATCAACAATAACAAAAATCGACAATAACAAAAACGGTAAGACACATTTTGATATTCAATAACAAAAATGGCGACAATAATAAAAAAACATCGACAGTAACAAAAATATAGACAATAACAAAACACTGTGGCATCGCGTAAGGTGATGGGGGGGGGGGAGATACTGAGGTCTCTTCTTACCCCTCAACAAATCCTTAATGAGTAATGAGCTGAGTCAGCAGTGAGTACACCACTTCACCTCACCTCACACTACTGTGCACTTTGATAAGACACATGTACAACAGGTAAGACTGGAGCAATTTGACAGGAAATTTAGAGTCAGGTGACTTTCTTGATACGATCCAGGATTTTTTAAAACAGTTTGTGACAGAGCTAACTAGGGGAAATAACCTCCTTGACTTGGTTCTTGCCAGTAGGGAAACACTAATTAATAATCTTGAGGTTAATGATGAGCTTGGGGAAAGTGATCACAAATCACTCAGTTTTAATATATCATGGAATTCCCCTAATAATGGCAATCAAGTCTCCGTCCCTGACTTTCGCTTGGCTGATTTCATAGGACTGAAAAATTACTTAGGTGGGCTGAACTGGAATGACCTGACTAAGGGTCAGGTAGGTGGTGATGGTTGCCGATATGATGCTTTCCAGGGCATAGTTCTAGCTGCTCAGTCAAATTATGTTCCAAATAGGGAAATCAGATCAAACAAAAATGATCCTAAATGGATGAACAATAGATTAAAATATCTAATTGGTCAAAAGAGAGGCATATATAGGCAAATCAAAAGAGGAGAGGGGCAATTAAGAAATCGATATATTCAGTTAAAGAGAGAAATAAAAAAGGGAATTAGAAAAGCAAAAAGAGATTATGAGGTTAAAGTTGCAAGAGAATCGAAGACTAACCCAAAAGGATTCTTTCATGTATACAGAAGTAAGATCAGGGACAAGATAGGCCCACTCAAAAGTTCCTCGGGTCAGCTCACTGACAGTGATAAGGAAATGTGTAGAATTTTTAACACATACTTCCTCTCAGTTTTTACACAGGAGGATACCAGCGATATTCCAGTAATGATAAATTATGTAGAACAGGACGATAATAAACTGTGCACGATTAGGGTCACAAGTGACATGGTCCTTAGGCAAATAGATAAATTAAAACCTAACAAATCCCCAGGCCCTGATGAACTGTATGCAAGGGTTCTAAAGGAATGTAAAGAGGAGCTTAGCACACCTTTGGCTAATCTTTTCAACATATCACTACAAACTGGCATGGTGCCAGATAAGTGGAAAATGGCAAATGTGATACCTATTTTCAAAACAGGTGACAGGTCCTTAGCTTCGAACTATAGACCAATAAGCCTAACCTCCATAGTGGGAAAATTTATGGAATCAATAATTGCCGAAGCAGTTCGTAGCCACCTTGAAAAGCATAAATTAATCAACGAATCTCAGCATGGTTTTACAAAGGGGCGTTCCTGCCTTACGAATTTATTAACTTTTTTCACTAAGGTATTTGAGGAGGTAGATCATGGTAATGAATATGATATTGTGTATATGGACTTCAGTAAGGCTTTTGACAGGGTCCCACATCAGAGACTATTGAGGAAAATTAAAGCACATGGAATAGGAGGAGAAATTTTTTCCTGGATAGAGGCATGGTTGACAAATAGGCAGCAGAGAGTTTGCATAAATGGGGAGAAATCAGAGTGGGGAAGCGTCACGAGCGGTGTTCCACAGGGGTCAGTGTTGGGCCCCCTGCTGTTCACAATCTACATAAACGACATAGATGAGGGCATAAAGAGCGACATCGGCAAGTTTGCCGATGACACCAAAATAGGCCGTCGAATTCATTCTGACGAGGACATTCGAGCACTCTATAACTGTACTCGGGAGTTTGTTTCACTCATCCACAACTCTATTACCAAACCAGTACTTTCCTATATCCTTCCTGAACCTGAATTTTTCCAACTTAAAACCATTGCTGCGAGTCCTGTCTAGGCTAGATATTTTCAGCACACTATTTACATCCCCTTTATTTATTCCTGTCTTCCATTTATACACCTCAATCATATCCCCCCTAATTCTACGTCTTTCTAGAGAGTGCAGATTCAGGGCCCTTAGTCTATCCTCATAGGGAAGGATTCTGATACATGGGATCAACTTTGTCATCCTCCTTTGTATATTTTCCAGAGAATTTATATCCATTCTGTAATACGGTGACCAAAACTGTGCAGCATAATCTAAATGAGGCCTAACCAAGGATGTATAGAGTTGAAGAACAACCTGAGGACTCCTATTATTTATGCTTCTTGATATGAAGCCAAGGATTCTATTAGCTTTATTGAGAACACTTATGCACTGTTGTCTTGAGGAAATGGTATGGTGATACCGACAAGATGTGGAAAAAGACACTTATGTACAGTTCAGGACATTTATTAAAGGAAACGTTTCAGTCAGGACTGAAGAAGCCACTCGTGGCGAAACGTTTCCTTTAATAAATGTCCTGAACTGTACATAAGTGTCTTTTTCCACACACTGTTGTCTTGGTTTCAGATTACTGCTAACCAGAACTCCTAAATCTTTTTCGCAATCCGTAATATTAAGATCTACATTATTTAGTTTATATGTGGCATGGTTATTTTCCTGTCCAACATTTAGAACTTTGCATTTGTCTATATTAAACTGCATCTGCCACTTCTCCGACCACTGCATCAGTCTATTCAAATTTTCCTGGAGTGCTCTAATGTTCTCGTTAGAATGAATTCGACGGCCTATTTTGGTGTCATCGGCAAACTTGCTGATGTCGCTCTTTACGCCCTCATCTATGTCGTTTATGTAGATTGTGAACAGCAGGGGGCCCAACACTGACCCCTGTGGAACACCGCTCGTGACGCTTCCCCACTCTGATTTCTCCCCATTTATGCAAACTCTCTGCTGCCTATTTGTCAATCATGCCTCTATCCAGGAAAAAATTTCTCCTCCTATTCCATGTGCCTTAATTTTCCTCAATAGTCTCTGATGTGGGACCCTGTCAAAAGCCTTACTGAAGTCCATATACACAATATCATATTCATTACCATGATCTACCTCCTCAAATACCTTAGTGAAAAAAGTTAATAAATTCGTAAGGCAGGAACGCCCCTTTGTAAAACCATGCTGAGATTCGTTGATTAATTTATGCTTTTCAAGGTGGCTACGAACTGCCTCGGCAATTATTGATTCCATAAATTTTCCCACTATGGAGGTTAGGCTTATTGGTCTACAGTAGTTCGAAGCTAAGGACCTGTCACCTGCTTTAAATGGGACGGGCAGCAGACGAGGGCAGTCACTGGTAGGCACAACTTGTCAGACACTGCAACATCATGGAATCTTGGTTCAGAGGACATCTACAAGACCTTCTTCACGGCTGCTGCAACTAACCCATCTCTTTGGGAAGGACCTACTTCCACTGGGGAATCCCGCCTACCAGTGACTGCCCTCGTCTGCTGCCCGTCCCATCCACTGACGCCTATAAAAACGCCAGTCTTCTTGCCTTTGCTCCAGACTCTCCTCCACCACGATGCTGTGAACACTAACTCCAAGGCCGAGGGACTGATTACCTCATCTTTTGTATATAGTTCTACTGTCTTCCTATTATGTCCTAGAATCTGTATTGATAAAGCCACTGGATGGCGAAACGTCTACAATAAAGATATCCAGATGTTGCACATGTGTCTTAACTTTCAGGTATCACATTTGCCATTTTCCACTTATCTGGCACCATGCCAGTCTGTAGTGATATGTGTCTAATTCAACATGTCGGTTCTGTGAACCATTCATCTACAATGGGCCAGTATGCCTGCTGCAGCGTTCCTCGTGTTCCTCCATTCTTATGTTCTTGGAACAAATCACCACTAGGACACCAGTCAGCTTCTAGCCACAGAAGGTCCCAAGGCAGCACACTGGGGCCTCAGCTGTCTCCTCCCGGCTAGAGCTCTGCACCCGACAAAGATCTACTCAAAATTCTCCCCTCAGGTTAAGTTAGGTGAGATTCGTCAGGAAACAGGACAAGTGTTTCTTGATGCGGGTCTTAGTCATGTGATGACCCGCCACTGGAGCTTTTGGTCATCTGACCGAGGTCTTCTGCTGGCTTACCAGTTCACCCCTTTAAGTTAGACAAATATATGAGTAGGTGTGGATGGATGTGAGTTGGACCCGACTGGTTTGGGCCAGTGGATCTGATGCAGTACTTCTTCCTCAAGTGGATGTGACATGGACCTGACTGGCCTGGGTCAGTAGTTGACTTGGACCTAATTGGCTTGGGACAGTAGGTGACTTGGACTTGCCTAGCATGAACCAGTAGGCCTGTCGCAGTGCTTCTGCTTTCTTATGCTCTTAGAAATTAAAATGTTATCCAGCCTCCTCCTCCCCTGAGTTGATAAAGACCTCCCCCTCTTCCACAGCTACTAATTCTGGGTCACTTCCCATGGGACTATACACAGACCCTGAGCTGCTTTGGGGATTAGTGTGGACGGTTACAAAGCATGGCTTGCTTCTGCAGTGTTTTAAAAATTGAGGTTGGAGAGTTGAAGGAGGAGGTCTTGCTTCTCCAGGAGGAGATTAGGAGGCTGAAGGTCCACCTCAATGGGTCTGGGAGAGAGTGTGAGGTGGCTGGAGTTGTGGGGAATGAGGCTTCTAGCAGTGAGGTGCAGTCTGTCTCTCGCTGTGAGGAGGCTGTAGTTGGGGAGGTAGCAACGGCTACCAGCAGTGAGGTGCAGTCCAGCACCTGCTACAAGTGGCGAGTGGTTCACAGTAATGGAAGGCGCATCAGACTAAGGAAAGTTAAGAGTGAAGATCTGAAGGTAGGAAATCGCTTCTCTGTTCTTCAGGATGAATGTACTTCAGTGGCCAGTGAAGGTAAGGGTACTACTGCCCCTGCTAATGGAGGTAAGCGCATTCTTGTGGTTGGTGACTCTCAGGTAAGATATATTGACTGTGCTTTTTGTAATAGGAATAAGAAGATGAGAGATAGAGTGTGCTTCCCTGGAGCTGGTGTTGGGGACATTATCAACAGGCTGGATAATATCATGTCAGGTAATGGGAACAAGCCCATTATCTGTCTCAGTGCTGGTGGAAATGATATTGGGAAGGGTAGGAGAGAAGAGCTGCTAGATAAGTACAGGTCAGCTATAGATTTCATTAAGTCTAAGGGAGGGATCCCAATCATATGTAGCATCTTGCCTAGAAGGGGAGTAGGAAATGAATGGTTGTCTAGGGCAATTGGTGTAAATTGCTGGCTAGACAGATACTGCAAGGAACTTGCAATCCCATTCATTGACAACTGGAACAACTTTTATGGCAAACATGATATGTATGCAAGGGATGGGGTACATCTCTCTGGGGCTGGGGTGGTAGCACTTGCAGACTCGATTGAGAAGGCCATTGGTGAAATGCCTATGATTTTAAACTGATGGAAGATAGAGGTATGGGTGTGTTTGGGAAACAAGCAGGTTGCAACACTTGGGTTGGAAACAGTAAATGTATAAAAGGCATTCAGCATGAAGTTATAAATAAAGACAATAGATCAGGTCAGCAAACAAAGGGGGACAGCAGAGGGCAGCAAGGGACTAGCTCCCTTAAGGTTTACTATACTAATAGCAGGAGTGTAAGAAATAAGATAGATGAGCTAAGATTAATTGCAAGTGCAGGAAACATAGATATTATTGCTATAACAGAGACCTGGCTCAATCTGAAAGATAGAGAGATGCCCTC
This sequence comes from Cherax quadricarinatus, assembly GCF_038502225.1. NCBI lineage: Eukaryota > Metazoa > Arthropoda > Malacostraca > Decapoda > Parastacidae > Cherax > Cherax quadricarinatus. The sequence continues at coordinate 77,166,394 of NC_091292.1, read as the reverse complement.
TGAATGTCACATACAAGGCTATAAATTATTCCACACTGACAGGGTCAACAGGAAAGGTGGTGGAGTAGCGATGTATGTCAGAGACAATTTAAATTGTTGTGTTAGACAAGATATTAAATTAGAAGCGTCAGCCACTGAATCTGTTTGGTTACAGCTTCTCGAGGGCCGAGAAAAACTAATTTTGGGTGTGATTTACAGGGCCCCAAATCTTGATAAGGAGTGCAGTAAACTTCTATGGGACGAAATTCGTAAGGGATCTACATACGAAAATGTTGTGCTAATGGGAGATTTCAACTATAGACAGATTGACTGGAGCAATTTGACAGGAAATTTAGAGTCAGGTGACTTTCTTGATACGATCCAGGATTGTTTTTTAAAACAGTTTGTGACAGAGCCAACTAGGGGAAATAACCTCCTTGACTTGGTTCTTGCCAGTAGGGAAACACTAATTAATAATCTTGAGGTTAATGATGAGCTTGGGGAAAGTGATCACAAATCACTCAGTTTTAATATATCATGGAATTCCCCTAATAATGGCAATCAAGTCTCCGTCCCTGACTTTCGCTTGGCTGATTTCATAGGACTGAAAAATTACTTAGGTGGGCTGAACTGGAATGACCTGACTAAGGGTCAGGTAGGTGGTGATGGTTGCCGATATGATGCTTTCCAGGGCATAATTCTAGCTGCTCAGTCAAATTATGTTCCAAATAGGGAAATCAGATCAAACAAAAATGATCCTAAATGGATGAACAATAGATTAAAATATCTGATTGGTCAAAAGAGAGGCATATATAGGCAAATCAAAAGAGGAGAGGGGCAATTGAGAAATCGATATATTCAGTTAAAGAGAGAAATAAAAAAGGGAATTAGAAAAGCAAAAAGAGATTATGAGGTTAAAGTTGCAAGAGAATCGAAGACTAACCCAAAAGGATTCTTTCAGGTATACAGAAGTAAGATCAGGGACAAGATAGGCCCACTCAAAAGTTCCTCGAGTCAGCTCACTGACAGTGATAAGGAAATGTGTAGAATTTTTAACACATACTTCCTCTCAGTTTTTACACAGGAGGATACCAGCGATATTCCAGTAATGATAAATTATGTAGAACAGGACGATAGTAAACTGTGCACTATTAGGGTCACAAGTGACATGGTCCTTAGGCAAATAGATAAATTAAAACCTAACAAATCCCCAGGCCCTGATGAACTGTATGCAAGGGTTCTAAAGGAATGTAAAGAGGAGCTTAGCACACATTTGGCTAATCTTTTCAACATATCACTACAAACTGGCATGGTGCCAGATAAGTGGAAAATGGCAAATGTGATACCTATTTTCAAAACAGGTGACGGGTCCTTAGCTTCGAACTATAGACCAATAAGCCTAACCTCCATAGTGGGAAAATTTATGGAATCAATAATTGCCGAGGCAGTTCGTAGCCACCTTGAAAAGCATAAATTAATCAACGAATCTCAGCATGGTTTTACAAAGGGACGTTCCTGCCTTACGAATTTATTAACTTTTTTCACTAAGGTATTTGAGGAGGTAGATAATGGTAATGAATATGATATTGTGTATATGGACTTCAGTAAGGCTTTTGACAGGGTCCCACATCAGAGACTATTGAGGAAAATTAAAGCACATGGAATAGGAGGAGAAATTTTTTCCTGGATAGAGGCATGGTTGACAAATAGGCAGCAGAGAGTTTGCATAAATGGGGAGAAATCAGAGTGGGGAAGCCTCACGAGCGGTGTTCCACAGGGGTCAGTGTTGGGCCCCCTGCTGTTCACAATCTACATAAACGACATAGATGAGGGCATAAAGAGCGACATCGGCAAGTTTGCCGATGACACCAAAATAGGCCGTCGAATTCATTCTGACGAGGACATTAGAGCACTCCAGGAAGATTTGAATAGACTGATGCAGTGGTCGGAGAAGTGGCAGATGCAGTTTAATATAGACAAATGCAAAGTTCTAAATGTTGGACAGGACAATAACCATGCCACATATAAACTAAATAATGTAGATCTTAATATTACGGATTGCGAAAAAGATTTAGGAGTTCTGGTTAGCAGTAATCTGAAACCAAGACAACAGTGCATAAGTGTTCGCAATAAAGCTAATAGAATCCTTGGCTTCATATCAAGAAGCATAAATAATAGGAGTCCTCAGGTTGTTCTTCAACTCTATACATCCTTGGTTAGGCCTCATTTAGATTATGCTGCACAGTTTTGGTCACCGTATTACAGAATGGATATAAATTCTCTGGAAAATGTACAAAGGAGGATGACAAAGTTGATCCCATGTATCAGAAACCTTCCCTATGAGGATAGACTAAGGGCCCTGAATCTGCACTCTCTAGAAAGACGTAGAATTAGGGGGGATATGATTGAGGTGTATAAATGGAAGACAGGAATAAATAAAGGGGATGTAAATAGTGTGCTGAAAATATCTAGCCTAGACAGGACTCGCAGCAATGGTTTTAAGTTGGAAAAATTCAGATTCAGGAAGGATATAGGAAAGTACTGGTTTGGTAATAGAGTTGTGGATGAGTGGAACAAACTCCCAAGTACCGTTATAGAGGCCAGAACGTTGTGTAGCTTTAAAAATAGGTTGGATAAATACATGAGTAGATGTGGGTGGGTGTGAGTTAGACCTGATAGCTTGTGCTACCAGGTCGGTTGCCGTGTTCCTCCCTTAAGTCAATGTGACCTGACCTGACTAGGTTGGGTGCATTGGCTTAAGCCGGTAGGAGACTTGGACCTGCCTTGCATGGGCCAGTAGGCCTTCTGCAGTGTTCCTTCGTTCTTATGTTCTTATGTCAGCATACAGCAGGAGTTCCCAACGTGGAGTGCGAGATGACATTTCAGGAGGTGCGACAAAGAGGTCTAATGAAAAGCACAATACCGTTTATTTACCCAAAACTTTTCTAATTGCTCAACATATATTTGCATTTTATGCACCGAATTAAAAGCTTATTTTCTGAGTTCAATTTGTTCAACCACAGTACTGTATTTGGCTCCTAGGAGTGCGGGGTATAGAAAAGGTTGGGAACCTCTGGCACAGAGGTTACAGTCCCCTACCAGAACCAAGGTGTGAACATTAGTAACCAACACCTCTATCTTCACCAGCTGATACATCCCAAACACCTGGTCTCACCTCTTCCATTTTTCACAAACCTGATATTGTCGGGCAGTGTCAAGGTGTTACAACATCGACAATAACAAAACATCGAAAATAACAAAACATCGACAATAACAATAATAAAACATCGACAATAACAATAACAAAACATCGATAATAACAAAACGAAAATAGCAATAACAAAACATCGACGATAACAATAATAGGTCGATAATAACAAGAAAACATCGGCAATAACAATACATTAATAAAACATCAATATCAATAACAAAATTCGGCAATAATTATATATACCGATAACAAAACGTCGGTAATAACAATAAAACATCGGCAATAACAAAACATCGGCAATAATAATACATCGGGAATAAAAAAAAACATCGGCAATAATAAAAAAATATCAACAACAATAACAAAACATCGATAAAACAAAAACATCAATAACAAAGCATAAAAACAGTACAATAACGATAGCAAAACATCGACAATAACAAAACATCGATAATAACAAAATACCAATATAAAAAAATATAAAAACAAGTAAAAATAAAAAATAAAAGAAACAATTACAACAAACAAAAAATGTGAAAAATGTAAAAAAACGGTAACAAACAAGAGCAAAACAAATAACACTATTATAAATAAAGGAAAACATTCAAACAAATAAACAAACGTTTTAAAAACAACATAAACAACAACGAAAACAACGACAATAACAAATAATAACAAATAACAAACTAAATAACAGCAAGATAAAAAAAGGCAAACAAAACAACAACAATAAAAGAAAGGAAACTAACAACAGCCTAACAATACAATAACAAGAACAGTCAACAAAAAAAAATATCCAAATCTAAGCAATAACAAAGACATCAGATGACAAGAACACTGGAACAGCAGCAACAAAAACATCAACAATCTAACAAAAACAATAACAATCTAACAAAAACATTAACAATCTAACAAAAACAATAACAATCTAACAAAAACAATAACAATCTAACAAAAACAATAACAATCTAACAAAAACATTAACAATCTAACAAAAACATTAACAATCTAACAAAAACAATAACAATCTAACAAAAACAATAACAATCTAACAAAAACATTAACAATCTAACAAAAACAATAACAATCTAACAAAAACATTAACAATCTAACAAAAACAATAACAATCTAACAAAAACAATAACAATCTAACAAAAACAATAACAATCTAACAAAAACAATATCTAACAAAAACAATAACAATCTCACAAAAACAATAACAATCTAACAAAAACAATAACAATCTAACAAAAACAATAACAATCTAACAAAAACAATAACAATCTAACAAAAACAATATCTAACAAAAACAATAACAATCTAACAAAAACAATAACAATCTAACAAAAACAATAACAATCTAACAAAAACAATAACAATCTAACAAAAACAATAACAATCTAACAAAAACAATATCTAACAAAAACAATAACAATCTAACAAAAACAATATCTAACAAAAACAATAACAATCTAACAAAAACAATAACAATCTAACAAAAACAATAACAATCTAAAAAAAACAATAACAATCTAACAAAAACAATAACAATCTAACAAAAACAATAACAATCTAACAAAAACAATAACAATCTAACAAAAACAATAACAATCTAACAAAAACAATAACAATCCATCAAAAAAATATAAAAAATACAAAAAATAACGAAAATAGTAATGCAGCAAAAAAATACAAGACACAACAAAAACAACAACAACAATACTACAAAAACAATTACACAGTAAAACGATACAGTGGGTGGGAGGGTGGTGTAGTGGGTGGGTGAGGTGGTGTAGCGGGTGGGAGGGTGGCGTAGTGGGTGGGTGTGGTGGTGTCGTGGGTGGGTGTGGTGGTGTAGTGGGTGTGTGTGGTGGTGTTGTGGGTGGGTGTGGTGGTGTTGTGGGTGGGTGAGGTGGTGTAGTGGGTGGGTGAGGTGGTGTAGTGGGTGGCAGGGTGGTGTAGTGGGTGGGTGAGGTGGTGTAGTGGGTGGGTGAGGTGGTGTAGTGGGTGGGTGAGGTGGTGTAGTGGGTGGGGGAGGTGGTGTAATGGGTGGGTGGTGTAGTGGGTGGGGGAGGTGGTGTAGTGGGTGGGTGAGGTGGTGTAGTGGGTGGGGGAGGTGGTGTAGTGGGTGGGTGAGGTGGTGTAGTGGGTGGGGGAGGTGGTGTAGTGGGTGGGTGAGGTGTAGTGGGTGGGGGAGGTGGTGTAATGGGTGGGAGGGTGGTGTAGTGGGTGGGAGGGTGGTGTAGTGGGTGGGTGAGGTGGTGTAGTGGGTGGGTGAGGTGGTGTAGTGGGTGGTAGGGTGGTGTAGTGGGTGGGTGAGGTGGTGTAGTGGGTGGGAGGGTGGTGTAGTGGGTGGGTGAGGTGGTGTAGTGGGTGGGAGGGTGGTGTAGTGGGTGGGAGGTGGTGTAGTGGGTGGGAGGGTGGTGTAGTGGGTGGGTGAGGTGGTGTAGTGGGTGGGTGGGTGGTGTAGTGGGTGGGTGAGGTGGTGTAGTGGGTGGGGGAGGTGGTGTAGTGGGTGGGGGGGTGGTGGGTAGTGGTAGTGGGGGAGGGTGGTGTAGTGGGTGGGGAGGGTGGTGTAGTGGGTGGGTGAGGTGTAGTGGGTGGGAGGGTGGTGTAGTGGGTGGGTGAGGTGGTGTAGTGGGTGGGAGGGTGGTGTAGTGGGTGGAAGGGTGGTGTAGTGGGTGGGGGAGGTGGTGTAGTGGGTGGGTGAGGTGGTGTCGTGGGTGGGAGGGTGGTGTAGTGGGTGGGTGAGGTGGTGTAGTGGGTGGGTGAGGTGGTGTAGTGGGTGGGTGAGGTGGTGTAGTGGGTGGGAGGGTGGTGTAGTGGGTGGGAGGGTGGTGTAGTGGGTGGGTGAGGTGGTGTAGTGGGTGGGAGGGTGGTGTAGTGGGTGGGTGAGGTGGTGTAGTGGGTGGGAGGGTGGTGTAGTGGGTGGGAGGGTGGTGTAGTGGGTGGGTGAGGTGGTGTAGTGGGTGGGAGGGTGGTGTAGTGGGTGGGTGAGGTGGTGTAGTGGGTGGGTGAGGTGGTGTAGTGGGTGGGAGGGTGGTGTTGTGGGTGGGTGCGGTGGTGTTGTGGGTGGGAGGGTGGTGTAGTGGGTGGGTGAGGTGGTGTAGTGGGTGGGTGAGGTGGTGTAGTGGGTGGGAGGGTGGTGTAGTGGGTGGGTGAGGTGGTGTAGTGGGTGGGTGAGGTGGTGTAGTGGGTGTGAGGGTGGTGTAGTGGGTAGGAGGGTGGTGTAGTGGGTGGGTGAGGCGGTGTATTGTGTGGGTGAGGTGGTGTAGTGGGTGGGAGGGTGGTGTAGTGGGTGGGAGGGTGGTGTAGTGGGTGGGAGGGTGGTGTAGTGGGTGGGTGAGGTGGTGTAGTGGGTGGGAGGGTGGTGTAGTGGGTAGGAGGGTGGTGTAGTGGGTGGGTGAGGTGGGTGTAGTGGGTGGGAGGGTGGTGTAGTGGGTGGGTTTGGTGGTGTAGTGGGTGGGTGAGGTGGTGTAGTGGGTGGGTGAGGTGGTGCAGTGGGTGGGTGAGGTGGTGTAGTGGGTGGGAGGGTGGTGTAGTGGGTGGGTGAGGTGGTGTAGTGGGTGGGTGAGGTGGTGCAGTGGGTGGGTGAGGTGGTGTAGTGGGTGGGAGGGTGGTGTAGTGGGGGGGTGAGGTGGTGTAGTGGGTGGGTGAGGTGGGGTAGTGGGTGGGGGAGGTGGTGTAGTGGGTGGCGGAGGTGGTGTAGTGGGTGGGGGAGGTGGTGAAGTGGGTGGGAGGGTGGTGTAGTGGGTGGGTGAGGTGGTGTAGTGGGTGGGTGAGGTGGTGTAGTGGGTGGGAGGGTGGTGTAGTGGGTGGGAGGGTGTTGTAGTGGGTGGGAGGGTGGTGTAGTGGGTGGGTGAGGTGGTGTAGTGGGTGGGGGAGGTGGTGTAGTGGGTGGGAGGGTGGTGTAGTGGGTGAGTGAGGTGGTGTAGTGGGTGGATGAGGTGGTGCAGTGGGTGGGTGAGGTGGTGTAGTGGGTGGGTGAGGTGGTGTAGTGGGTGGGTGAGGTGGTGCAGTGGGTGGGTGAGGTGGTGAAGTGGGTGGGAGGGTGGGGTAGGGGGGGGGTGTGGTGGTGTAGTGGGTGGGTGAGGTGGTGTAGTGGGTGGGGGAGGTGGTGTAGTGGGTGGGGGAGGTGGTGTAGTGGGTGGGGGAGGTGAAGTGGGTGGAAGGGTGGTGTAGTGGGTGGGTGAGGTGGTGTAGTGGGTGTGTGAGGTGGTGAAGTGGGTGGGAGGGTGGTGTAGTGGGTGGGAGGGTGTTGTAGTGGGTGGGAGGGTGGTGTAGTGGGTGGGTGAGGTGGTGTAGTGGGTGGGGGAGGTGGTGTAGTGGGTGGGAGGGTGGTGTAGTGGGTGAGTGAGGTGGTGTAGTGGGTGGGTGAGGTGGTGTAGTGGGTGGGTGAGGTGGTGTAGTGGGTGGGTGAGGTGGTGTAGTGGGTGAGTGAGGTGGTGTAGTGGGTGGGTGAGGTGGTGTAGTGGGTGAGTGAGGTGGTGTAGTGGGTGGGTGAGGTGGTGTAGTGGGTGGGTGAGGTGGTGTAGTGGGTTTTCCAGTGGGCAACGGTAAACAATATGATGTTCAATGAGGACAAATTCCAACTACTCCGTTATGGAAAACTGGAGGAGATAATAACTAGAACAGAGTATACTACTGACTCCGGCCATACAATAGAGCGGAAAAATAATGTAAGGGACCTGGGAGTAGTAATGTCTGAGGATCTCACTTTCAAGGATCACAACAGTGCCACGATCGCACGTGCAAAGAAAATGATAGGATGGATAATGAGAACTTTCAAAACGAGAGATGCCAAGCCCATGATGATCCTTTTCAAATCACTTGTTCTCTCTAGGCTGGAATACTGCTGTACATTAACATCTCCATACAAAGCAGGTGAAACTGCAGCTCTAGAGAGTGTACAGAGATCCTTTACTGCACGTATAAGTTCTGTCAAGCACCTTAACTACTGGGAACGCTTGGAAGCACTTGACTTGTACTCGTTGGAACGCAGGAGGGAGAGATATATCATAATCTACACTTGGAAAATCTTGGAAGGAATGGTCCCAAATCTGCACACAGAAATCACCCCCTACGAAAGTAAAAGACTGGGCAGGCGATGCAAAATGCCGCCAATAAAAAGTAGGGGCGCCATTGGTACACTAAGAGAAAACACCATAAGTGTCCGGGGCCCAAAACTGTTCAACAGCCTCCCATCAAGCATTAGGGGAATTGCCAATAAACCCCTGGCTGCCTTCAAGAGAGAGCTGGACAGATACCTAAAGTCAGTGCCGGATCAGCCGGGCTGTGGCTCGTACGTCGGACTGCGTGCGGCCAGCAGTAACAGCCTGGTTGATCAGGCCCTGATCCATCGGGAGGCCTGGTCATGGACCGGGCCGCGGGGGCGTTGATCCCCGGAATAACCTCCAGGTAACCTCCAGGTATAGTGGGTGGGTGAGGTGGTGTAGTGGGTGGGTGAGGTGGTGCAGTGGGTGGGTGAGGTGGTGTAGTGGGTGGGTGAGGTGTAGTGGGTGGGTGAGGTGGTGTAGTGGGTGGGTGAGGTGGTGTAGTGGGTGGGAGGGTGGTGTAGTGGGTGGGTGAGGTGGTGTAGTGGGTGGGTGAGGTGGTGTAGTGGGTGGGGGCGGTGGTGTAGTGGATGGGGGAGGTGGTGTAGTGGGTGGGTGAGGTGGACGGATGCATTGGACGGGTGGTGTGGGTGACGGAGGGTGGGTGGGTGGGTGTGGTGACTGGGCGGGTTGTTAGGTAGGGACTTAGGATAGATGGAGTGGGCGAGTGAAATGGGTGGGTGGAATAGGTGAGTGGGGGGGACTGAATGGAGGTGGATGAGATGCGTGGGTTGAAATGGGTGGGTGGGCAGATATATGGGTGGGATGGGCGGGTGGCTGGGTTGGGTTGGTGCTTGTGCGGGTGGGGTGGGCGGGTGTGTGGGTGGGGTGGGTGGAGTAACAGCTGTGTGGTGTGGCAGCAAGTACCTGCCACAGTGTGTGAGTTGCATCACTAACGAACCTGCCCCACCCACCCACCCATCCACAATCTCGGACCCACCCCATCCACCTACCCACCTAGGATCATCGAACCACTACGCTCACCCACCCCACCCGTCCAAAACCGCCCCACCCAGTACCCCAAACTCACTCCGCCCAGCCAGCAGATCAACCGCCCAACGGGTTATCTTAAAAAGCAGTCGGCATTCTTACTACATGTATTTATAAAATCAGTCAATATGTGACTGTTTATAAAGAGTCAGTATGCTATTATAAGAAGTACTCACCTATTTGTGGTTGCAGGGGTCGAGTAATAGCTCCTGGCCCCCGCTTCTTCACTGATCGCTACTGGGTCCTCTCCCTGCTCTATGAGTTTCATCAAACCTCTTCTTAAAGCTATGTATGGTTCCTGCTTCCACTACGTCACCTTCCAGACTATTTCACTTCCTGACAACTCTATATCTGAAGAAATACTTCCTAACATCCCTCTGACTCATCCGAGTTTTCAGCTTCCAATTGTGACCCCTTGTTTCTGTGTCCTATCTCTGGAATATGCTGTCTTTGTCCACTTTGTCAATTCCTCGCAGTATTTTATATGTCGTTATCGTGTCTTCCCTAACCCTCCTGTCCTCCAGTGTCGTCAGGCCGATTTTCCTTAACCTTTCTTCGTAGGACATTCCCCTTAGCTCTGAGACTAGTCTTGTTGCAAACCTTTGCACTTTCTCTAATTTTTTGACGTGCTTCAGCAGGTGTGGGTTCGAAACTGGTGCTGTATACTCCAATGGGTGGCCCCGTGGCCTGGTGGCTAAAGCTCTTGCTTCACATGGCGAGGGTCCGAGTTCGATTCCCGGCGAGGGCGTGTTTCCTTGCACCGGCTGTCAATGTTCCCCATCAGTAATGGGTACCTGGGTGTTAGTCGACTGGTGTGGGTCGCATCCTGGGACAAAACTCACTTAATTTGCCCGAAATGCTCTGCATAACAAGCGGCTTTCCATATAGTAGTATGTCATTTATGTCAGCTAGGCCTGTATACCTTGTACATGTACTTGTAGAAATAAAGATATAATATGGGCCTGACGTACACGGTGCCTATACACTGTCTATGGTCTTCTTTGCCATCCCCGGATCTTCATGACTTTGCATTTGGTGAGGTTAAATTCCAGGAGCCATTTGCTGGACCAGGCTTGCAGCCTGTCGAGGTCCTTTGCAGTCCTGTCTGATCCTCATCCGATTTAATACTACTCATTAAGTTCACATCATCTGCAAATAGGGACACTTCTGAGCCTATCCCTTCCGTCATGTCATTCACATATACCAAAAACAACAGCACTGGTCCTATGACCCCTGTGGAACCCCACTCGTCACAGGTGCCCACTCTAACACCTCGACCCGTACCATGACTCGTTGTTGTGTCCCTATCAGGTACTCTCTGATCCATTGCTTTTGCACTAATCTCTTGTGTGGAACTGTGTCGAAGGCCTTCTTACAGTCCAAGAAAATGCAATCTATCCACCCCTCTCTCTCTCTTGTCTTACTTCTGTTACCCTGTCATAAGTTTGTGACACAGGATTTCTCTTCCCTGAAACCATGCTGGTTGTCGTGTATAAGCTTGTTCCTTTCTAAGTGCTCCACCACTCTCCTCCTGATTATCTTCTCCATAATTTTGCATGCTATACATGTCAGTGACACTGGTCTGTAATTTAATGCCTCATGTCTATCACCATTCTTAAAAACTGGGACTACCTTTGCGTTCTTCCACACCTCAGGTAGTTGCGCAGTTTCAATGGATGTGTTGAAAATTGTTAGTGGCACACACAGCATCTCTGCTCCCTCTCTAAGGACCCATGGAGAGATGTCTCGTCCCACCGCCTTTGAGGCATCCAGTTCACTTAGCAGTGTCTTTACCTCCTCCTCGGCTGTGTGTATCCCTTTCTGGTGTACCCCACTATTCCGGCTTTCTGGAGTCCTTCCTGTCTCCACTGTAAATACTTCTTTAAATCTCATGTTGCAATAGTTCAGTTTTCGTTAAAAAAAAGTTAGAAAGTCTGCGTTAAAGGTGGGATTTTCAGCAAAGTCAGTTAGTGTGTTGGAGCAGTGTAGACCATCAGTGAATCCTGCCTGCCCACTGATAGACAGGATAATCTATTCAAATATAGTGAAGTGATGGAGAAACCTGGCAATCTTCAATAAGTGGTGCTGGTAGTTTCTGTGTGTGTTATCAAAGAGTGAGATGTGTGTGTGTGTCCAATGCATAAGTATGAGGGTGCAATCTCTCCAACCCGACAGTAGTGGGGAAAAGATGCCCCTAGTCCTAAACAATTTGTTGTGATCCAACTTGCACCAATGCTGTTGCCAACAGTTGCGAAGTTGTGTACGAATGGTATATAATACCGACAAGATGAGAGTAAGACACATGTGCAACATCTGGGTATCTTTATTGTAGACGTTTCGCCATCCAGTGGCTTTATCAATACAAAATCCAGGACATAACTTGAAGACAGTAGAACTATGTACAGAAGATGAGGTAATCAGTCCCTCAACCTAGGAGTAGGTGCGAACAGCACCATAGTCGTGGTGCTGTTCGCACCTACTGCTAGGTTGAGGGACTGATTACCTCATCTTCTGTACATAGTTCTACTGTCTTCAAGTTATCCAACTTGCACCAATGCTGTTGCCAACAGTTGCGAAGTTATTGGGGAAGAACTGAAAACAGTACGAAATCAGGTCATGATCGACTGACCGGGCGGCTGCATCTGCTTCTTCATTCCCCTAAATATCGAAGTGTCCAGAGACCTAGCAAAAAAAATGTATTTACTAGAAATGAGACAGTCAAATGACGAGGGGGACATGATTGCAATATGGATAATAGCAGTGAGAACTACATACAAATCTGCTGTGGCAACACCGGCCGATTCTAGTAAATGACCTTGAATTATTCTTTTAGGTAAAAAAAAAAAAGCTGCATATGTTACACCATCGGGAGAGTTAGATCCATCAGTGTCCACTCCAACAGCATGAGAATGAGATTGGAAGTGTTCAAGAAATGTGAGCATAAAGTTACAGCAGGCAAGTAAACCTTGCACATGGAAGTGGGGAGGAGTAAACATGACTCGTCGGAACCTCCTAGGGAGGAAAGGAAAAGTAAGATTCAGGGTGAACGTAAAGGGAAGGTGAACGTAAAGTGGAGGTAAACGTAAAGGAGGGGTGAACGTAAAGTGGAGGTAAATGTAAAGGAGAGGTGAACGTAAAGTGGAGGTAAACGTAAAGGGGAAGTGAACGTAAAGGGGAGGTAAACGCAAAGGAAAGCCAACACTGTGTGAAATCGGAGAGGAAAGCGGCGTAATATATCACCGGGAGCGACGATCAAACAAATCCACCAACTATCGGAGACACTGAGTATCGTGTCGATTTTGCGAAGACGGAATGATCGCCTGGGAAAGATCTGCAGGAATCAACAGCTTCATGCTTCTTCCTCCAAGGCAGTGAGCTTCGGTGAGCGTCACTGCACGCTTTCCAGCGTCTGAACAGATCGAAAAGTTCCAAGGCTCGTAAACAGTCACCCGTTCGACTGTCTCATTAATAGTGAAACCGGGACTCTAACTGCTCACCCAGAATCACCGAGCCAGTTAACCCGGCAAGCCACCCAACCCGGGTTCTCCGACCCACCCACCCCACCGGGCCGACAACCCAACCCCATACCATTAACCTACTTCGCCCATTAGCCCACCCACCAGGGCCCACGGACCCACCACGCCCACCCACGCGTCAGGACACACTTCTCATGTCCTTACCCTCCTGTCCCCTTGCCCGCGTAAGCAATGCATCGGTCTCAAACTACCGAAGTGAAGTGCTGTCTCGCCTCTGTCAGCGTGAAGACCTACCATGATACACCCGTCAGCGTGAAGACCTACCATGATACAACCACCTGTCAGCGTGAAGACCTACCATGACACACCCACCTGTCAGCGTGAAGACCTACCATGATACACCCACCTGTCAGCGTGAAGACCTACCATGATACACCCACCTGTCAGCGTGAAGACCTACCATGATACACCCACCTGTCAGCGTGAAGACCTACCATGATACAACTACTTACGACTTTCCGTGATCCCAGACTATATTTCAGAATGACAGACATTATTTGTGGTGGTTTGTTAGTGAACCGCCCGCAAGCCCACCAAACCGTCCTTCTGTAACCTGCCGTCCTAAATCTATAATTACTAATTCAGTGGGTGTGTGCAGCGTGCAGAGCAACAAAGGTCATCCATCTTAAGATGCTGCCTCGACTACGGTGCTCATCTTGAAGATTTCATCACACCTGTACTGGCTTGCCTCATCTCCGGACTCCAACCAGTCCTCCTAGCAAACAATTTAACATAATTACTCAGTTCTTAAGCAGCATCTGTGAGAGGCGTAGTCCCGGTGAGATTACGCCAAAACCAGTCTGGGTCATTCATTACAATAAGTGGTGGAGGCTCGATCCTCCGTTAGCTTCGAACATTATAAAAGATATGAGTACTGCAGTAGGTCTATTGGCCCATGCTATTTTTCGTTACAGTACTGGTATGCATCACGAACGAACGAACGAACAAGTGCAGGTAAGATCCCAATGGGATGAGCTGGGAAGACGGGACAGGCGAAGAATAGCGCTGGAGAGGAGTGATCTTAGTTGTGGACTTCTGTTGCTTACACCTCTGTTGTTTACGCATCACCGACAAGATGATGGATAAAACACAAGTACAACACCTGAGTACATAAATTACCTGCACATAAAAGAGAGGAGCTTACGACGACGTTTCGGTCCGACTTGGACCATTTACAAGGTCTAACTTTGTGACTTTGTAAATGGTCCAAGTCCGCCCGAAACGTCGTGGTAAGCTCCTCTCTCCTATGTGCGGGTTATTTGTGTAATGTTCCAGTCATGGTATTGTGCCTCTTTGTTCTTAACATCTGAGTATCTTGATTAGCGAGACGTATCGAGCGCTCAGCAGTTTTTAATCAAATAAAAAGGCGACTTTTGCAAAATGGTCCACACACTAAGCCACATTCACTCGTGTATATGACCAACCTACACTGTTCTGATGCAGGAGCTTCATGTGTTCAGGTGTTGTGCGCGCGTGCGTGTGTATATGGGGGAGGGGGGGAGGGAAGTCGAGTCTTGGTACCTGGTACCACTGCAAAGTTTCCTCCACCAGCATTACTGATTTCCGTCTCTTGAGCTCTATTATACTTTTTAAGTCTGCTAATGAGTTTTCCTCCTCCACTCCCCTACTACCACCCTGGGAATAAAAAATAAGCACTTCCTGACATCTCTCTGCCTCACGAGTTTTTAACTTCAATGTTCCCCTCCTCCTGTTATTCAGATTTCAGACTTCATTAAAGTACTGTACAAGTGTTGTACATAATCATGTTTCCTCTTGTGTTCTCACTTCCAGAGCCGCCAGGTTTAGCTCATGAGTCTCTCATCTTAGTACAAACCCCCTCATCTGACTGGTTTGATTACAAATCTTTATACAATATCTAACTTCCCAATGTGTTTGATCAGTCATCTCCCCGCTGATGCTGCGATATGCTCTGTGTGATGCCCACTCCCAGAGCCTTTTATTCGTCTCTGTTTATAATTATTTTCCTTCTAATCCACACACTCTCTTTGGTCTCCCCGAAACTGCATGACCTTGTACATGTTTAGATTGAACTCCAGCAAACACTTGTGTGACGACCTCAGCAACTTGTGTGATGGCCCCAGCAAGTTGTCTGAAGTGTTAACATAAGAACATAAGAAAGGAGGAGCACTGCAGCAGGCTTGTTAACCCATACTAGGCAGGTCCTTCACAATCCATCCCACTAACAGAATATTTGCCCAACTCAATTTTCAATTCTACCCAAGGAACAAGTTTTGATAATTCTATTAACTCATGTGCAAGTCCCACTCAAATCCAACCCCTCTCACTCATGTATTTATCCAACCTAAATCTGAAACTACTCCAGGTCTCAGCCTCAATAACCTAACTAGGTAGACTGTTCCACTTATCAACTACTCTATTTCCAAATCAATACTTTCCTATATCCTTTCTAAATCTAAATTTGTCTAATTTGAATCCATTACTTCGGGTTTTCTCTTGGAGAGATATCATCAAGACCTTATTAATATCCCCTTTATTAATACCCATCTTCCACTTGTACACTTCGATCATGTCTCTCCTCATTCTTCGTCTTACAAATGAGTGCAATTTAAGGGACTTCAATCTCTCTTCATATGGAAGATTTCTAACACAATGAATTTTGTCATTCGTCGCTGAATGTTTTCTAACGAATTTATGTCCATTCTGTAAAATGGAGACCAGAACTGAGCTGCATAATCTAGGTGAGGCCTTACTAATGACGTATAAAGCTGAAGTATAACCGCTGGACTTCTGTTGATTACACTTCTTGATATAAACCCCAGTAACGTAGTTGCCTTATTACACACGCTTAGGCACTGCTGTCTTGAAATAAGGTTACTGCTCACCATAACCCCCAAATCCTTTTCGCATTCTGTACGGCTAAGTTCAACATTATTAAGCTGGTAGGTGCTAGGGTTATGAACATTTCCGAGCTTCAGAACCTTGCATTTATCTACAATGAACTCCATCTGCCACTTTTCTGACCACGAATTGAGTTTGTCTAAATCCTCCTGAAGGTCCGAGACAACGTCTGAACCGATGATCCTACCTATCTTCGTGTCATCAGCAAATTTGCTTATGCCACTAGTAATTCCCTCGTCAAGGTCATTTATATATATTATAAACAACAATGGGAACGCCACTTGTTACAGATCCCCACTCAGATTTAACCCCATTTATGCACACTCTCTGCTTCCTATTGGTGAGCCATGACTCGATCCATGACAGCACTTTTCCCCCAATGCCATGAGCAGCCGCTTTCTTCAACAGTCTCTGATGTGGTACTCTATCAAAAGCCTTACTAAAATCTAAATAAACAATATCGAATTCTTTATCCCAATCAACGGCCTCAAAAGTTTTGTTGAAGAAGGTTAATAAATTGGTTAGGCAGGAACGGCCCCTAGTAAGTAAGTAAGTAAGTTTATTCAGGTATACACAAATACAGTTACATAGAATTATCATACATAGCAGCATATGTGTAGAGAACCTAGGATAACCCAAAAAAGTCAGACAGAGTGACTTATTTCCATTGGTCATTAAGACTATCTACAATACGAGGGTCATTACAAGGAATAAGGTAAAATTTACACGTATGTTAGCAGTCCCTTTCTGATGTGGTACTCTATCAAATTATGCCTATCGAGATGGCTTCTTATATTTCACTAAATTGACTCTAAATAATTGAGGTCCAGAGTTCAAAAGTTTCATCAGGACCAGGCGATTTATTTTGAAGACAACCATTTCACTAACTGTGATGTTACATAATTTATCTTCTTCAGAACTAAATTACTGGGATATTATTAGAGCGAGAGAAAATAATTATTGAAAATAGAGGTCAATAAGACCTCCGGTTCTATACACCCTTTTGGTGAATCCATGTTGAGTATCATTAATCAAATTATGCCTATCGAGATGGCTTCTTATATTATCAGCTATAATTGACTCTAGTAATTGCCTTGTGGCCTTAACAATTCCCTCCCATAGTAGTCTCCCTTAGTCCCTGTCTAAGTTTGGGGGATGGTATATCAAACCTAAAATCAATTTTTCATGCCGCTCTGAAAATTCTATCCAAAGAGACTCTGTATATGTTATTTCAGATTTTATACCCGTTTTTATGCAACAGTTCAAGCGATCTCGGACATACAGTGCCACCCCTACCCCCCTTCCCGATACTTCTGTCTACTTGGAACAATTTAAAACCCTGTATGTGACATTCAGCAGGCATGTACCGATTTTTCGTATTGAACCACGTCTCAGTTAAGGAAAGTACATCAATGTTACCTGCACTAGCAACTAATCTCAACTTGTCCATTTTATTCCTAGCACTACGACTATTTGTGTAATATATATTTCAGGACTCTCTTTTTACCATTCCTGCTCCTTTCTGTTCTTCCACTATACCTATTACTGTCCTCATTACTGTTAAGATTTATAATTTCAAAGCCTAAATCCATGTTTCGACACTCTATTTTCCATTTCTAAACCCATACCTCTAACTAGTCCTAGTTTAAAGTCCTAACAACACCCTCAACTGAGCTAGCAAGAAAACCCATACCTGCCCTGGATAAGTGAACCCCATCCCTGGCATACATGTCATTTCGGCCATAGAAGTGGTCCCAGTTGTCGATGAATGGTACTGCATTATCCTTACAGTGTTTGTCCAGCCAACAATTAATACCAATTGCTCTGGACAACCATTCATTTCCAACACCCCTTCTTAGCAAGATGCCACATATAACAGGGTGCCCCCCCTTCTTCCTAATTATGTCTATTGCTGTCCTGTACCTTCTAACTAAATCCTCACTTCCACACTTGCCTACATCATTGTCTCCAGCACTGAGGCAACCACAAATAGGCGGCAGCGGCAAACGGCAACAGGAACCTTGTCCTCTATTTTTACTTCTACCTGAGGTTCCCAGCAGCCCTGTGATGGCCTAATCAAGACCCACATAACACTAACATGTGTGGATACCCAGAATGATATAAATCAACTACAGAAATCACCCAAAAGTACGCAAATTACCAACTAATAGGACTCCTGTATTACCACCTCCTGCCCCGCTGCCACTGAAGTGATACCCCACAACATTCACTCATCACCCATCGCCTACTATTCATCCGAAGCCGCAGTCAATGGACAAGGGTCAGAGCAATAAAAGAAGATCCAGTAACCAGCTAAGGACCCCTAACATCAAAGGTGAGACCAGTAATATCACGAGGAAAACTTCTCGTACTGCCAGCCAGGACACTACTCTCATCACCCACCTGCATCACCACAACACACGACAGACAACAACAAACATGGCCGCCACCAAAGTCCAAGATAACTTCTTCCTTGGATTTGATGTTAAGAAGATTACCGACCCAGAAATAGCTAAACTCCTTACGATTCAGAACCAAACAATCACCAAACTAACTCAGGAAATGCAGGAACTAAAAGCTTCCAATGCACAGTACCTCAGCAAGATTACTGCTCTAGAACATAAACTAGACACTCTGGAACAACAAAGCAACACCCACACCCAGTCCCTAGACACCATTAACACTCTTAAAAGACCAAGTCACCCAGCTTACTACCAACATTATAGAGAAAAGATCAAGAGTGGACCAACAACTTGCCAATGTCATGACCAACTTCCAAGACCATAATGACCAACAGCAGCTATCTGACGCTGTTGTAGTTAACAGCAAACATCTCCCACCCACAGTCACCCAAGAGACCTGCATGGAGACCACCCTACAGCTTATCAAGGACCACCTTCGCCTTAACATACGTAGTGACGACCTAAAGGATTGCAAACTGATGGGCTACCAAGCGGGTAAAAGAACAGTGCTGTTAAAATTCCAAACTAGCCTACAAAGAAACAACCTACTAAAAACGTCCATTTCTATGAAAACTGATGTTTACGTCAATGATGCCTTACCAAAACAAGACAAAACCTCCTCTATCGGCTATGAAAATTACGCTATGCCCCAAAAATTCACCAGTGGTTTGTGAGGGACGGAAAAATCGCAGTTAGGAAACAGCCCACTGGGAAGAGATACTTCATCTCTACAGAACATGACCTTAAAACATTCCTAAGTGAGGCTGGATTAACAGAATCAGAGTAAAGCGCAGATAATACCCACTGTCCACCATTAGTGTTATACTGCCATAAATTTTGTTCTCCCAAAAATTTCCAATACCCCAATGACCATTCTACCTCAGTCTTAATTGTGTTTAATATCTACAGAATCTCTCTCCTTTTTTACATCTTACCACTTCATTGTTCTATCTTATTTTAATTGAAACTAACCATAGCTTGTCCTCAGTTATTCTACCTCACTTTAAGAAATACTCTATCGCCCAATTTTATTTTAAAATCTCTATTATTGCCTAATTTTACTTTAAACTATATTGACCAACCTTATTGTAAACTTTTTTATTATTGCCCATTTTTATTTTATACTTTAGTGCCCAACTTTATTGTAAACTTTTCATCTTATTATTGCACTCTTCTAGTCTTGAGTTAATTACCCAATCTTATACTTGCTCAATTTTACCAATACTTTATTGCCCAATCTATTTTAAACTTTTTATTATTGCCCTTTTTTATTTGTAAAGTTTATTACCCAGTTTTATTATATACTTTTTATAATTGCCCTATTCTAGTGTAGACTTTATCACCCAACTTTATTTTACTTTTCTTAACCTTTTGCTACCAAATTTTTAAGCTTGTATATTCAACTCCAACTTTTATATTATCCTGTGTACCATCTTACTATCATATTATAACCAAGTCATTGCCATTTTTATTTTTTTTTTTTATTTTCTTTTGCTACCTTAACTTATGTATTTTATCTTGTCAATTTAAATTTAGTTACACTCTAGTTCTTGTTAACAACTTACATTAGACCTTTGTGCAATTACAAGCGATAGTCTTGTGCCATTTTAAACTAGTATTTTTGATATTATTAGATTAAACCTAGTTGTACTTTAGCTCATTCTAGCTCAATACATAGACAACACCAAATTCATTATATTAGACCTTAGCACAATTACAAGAGTCTGGTGCTATTTTTAATTTGTATTTTTATATTTTTAGTTTATACCTAGTTGTACTTTAGCTCATTCTAGCACAACACATACACAACATCAACTTCATTATGTTTATTAGTGACTATACTCTATATGACCAAAGTGCTTTAGCTATATACTTGTCCAAACTTCCCACTACTACAGATATCAGTACTAGAACTCAACACACAATTCAGGATATAAATAACCACAATTTAAACCTAGATGATGAATGATCACATCGACCCTGATCTAAACCTCCATAATCTAACACTCTATCAAAACTTACTGGAAAGTAACTGTATTTATTACACAGCATCACAAGCCAGCACTATCCTAAACAGTGCTGAAAGTCTATCAGTTCTTAACTACAACATCAGGTCCTTAAGCAAACACTATGATGACATCCTGGCACTCCTTGAGTCGCTAAAGATACCCTTCTCCTCCATTATTCTTACCGAGACTTGGCTTAAGCAGGACACAATAGATATCTACCCTCTACCAGGATACACAGCAATCCACAACTGCAGACCATACCAAGTTGGGGGTGGCACTGCATTCTATTACTCTAACCAACTATCTTGTCTTAGCACCACTTGCTTTAGTGATGAATATGGGGAATACATTTTTGCTAATTTTACTGTAAAAAACCTTAAGACGCCTATAACAATTGGTGCCATTTACCGGATACCCCACACAAACATCCAAAATTTCAGTGAGAAATTAAAGGCACTAATAACAGACAAATGAACAAGCACCACCTTCTCTTAGCTGGAGACTTCAATATCAACCTTGGCCTACCAGATGATCAGCCTGTAACTGATTTCATCAACAATATGAACAACACACTTCTCATACCAACAATAACTAAACCAACCAGGCTCACTGAGACAAGTGCAACCATAATAGACCACATATGGACCAATATACTAGCCTCCCTTAAATCAGGGATAATCACAGACAGCACTACAGACCACTACCCCACCTTCCTTTTAACAAACATTAATAAACCACCACTGGAATATAACAAAGTTTCATTTAGACTGCATGACGAGGCCTCAATAAGGAAGTTCACAGCTTACCTAGAGACTGTTGACTGGCCTACAGAATTCTCCAAGCCCAATGGTATTGACGATTGGACAGACATTTTTCTTAACAAATTACTTAGACTATACAACAAACATTGTCCTATAAAAACGAAACAGATCACGAATAAACGGCTCGGTTGCCCATGGCTAACCAGCAGCATTCTGAAATCCATTGATAAGAAACACCAATATGAAAAGCAATATAGACAGGGCTTAATACACAAAGATATTCTTAAACACTATTCATCAGTTCTCACCAAATTAATAAACAAAGCCAAACAACTATACTACTCCAGCAGATTCACTGACACAAGAGGAGATATAAAAAAGACCTGGGAAACACTCTCCTAGATTCTGGGCACCCACAAACTGAAAAAAATCAAGAATATTGTCCTAACTAAACCTAATGAAACACCACTGCATCCCACTGACACAGCTAACAAGATAAACAACTTCTTCTCAACCATAGAATCTAATCTTGCCAGTAAAATCCCATGTACCAACGCCCATGCCGGGGACTACCTAGATGGGAGTTTCCCAAATTCCTTCTATCTTGTACCAACTGAGCCCACCGAAGTCACCAAGATTATAAAGTCACTTAAAAATAACTCAGGGAATCTGTCTCATGTCCCACCATTATTGTACAAGTGAGCAGCACATGTCCTTTTGCATGCTATTTCATTACTTTTTAACAAGTCACTAGAAACTAGCACCTTCCCGAAACTACTTAAGACAGCAAGGGTTACACCAATACATAAAGGTGGTGACCCTACAGATGTAAACAACTATAGGCCAATATCAAACTTACCATTGCTATCCAAAATCTTCGAGAAACTCGTGCACAGGAAACTATATTAATTTATAATGGCACATAACATACTCAACCCCTGCCAATTTGGATTCAGGAAAAATAAAAGCACTAATGATGCAATTGTAAAAATGCTAGATCTGCTTTACACAGCATTGGAAAATAAGGAATATCCGCTAGGAATTTTTATTGATCTAAGAAAAGCTTTTGACACAGTAGACCACGGCATCCTACTCCACAAACTTGACCATTATGGTATAAGAGACCATGCGCTAGCATATTTCAAATCCTACCTTACTAATAGGTATCAGTATGTCACCATTAAAGCCACAGCATCATCAACACGTCCACTTGATACTGGAGTTCTGCAGGGAAGTGTCCTTGGACCCCTGCTCTTCCTCATTTACATCAATGATCTTCCAAACGTATCCCAACACCTGAAACCCATTCTCTTTGCTGACGACACGACTTATGTCATCTCTCACCCTAATCTTGCCACCCTCAACACCATTGTTAACGAGGAGCTGCTCAAAATATCGACTTGGATGACAGCCAACAAACTTACACTTAACACTGACAAAACCTATTATATTACGTTTGGTAGCAGAGCAGGTGTTGCATAACTTAACATTAAGATCTACAACACTTTAATTGCCAGACATAATGAGGGCAAATTCCTAGGCCTATACCTCGAAAACAACCTGAATTTCAGCACCCATATTCAACACATAACAAAAAAAGTATCCAAAACAGTTGGGATCCTCTCCAAGATACGACACTACGTGCCGCAAAATGCCCTTCTCACACAATACCATTCACTCATTTATCCATACCTCACCTATGCTATTTGTGCTTGGGGATCAACTGCAGCAACACACCTAAAGCCAATAACCCAACAAAAAGCAGCAGTAAGA
Source organism: Cherax quadricarinatus (assembly GCF_038502225.1). Lineage (NCBI taxonomy): Eukaryota > Metazoa > Arthropoda > Malacostraca > Decapoda > Parastacidae > Cherax > Cherax quadricarinatus. The sequence goes on along the minus strand of NC_091292.1, from coordinate 77,143,679 downwards.
ATAATCACTAAATCCCATCCCTGGCAACACCCCCCCCCATTCTTCACAGGTCTAAACTTACTCCCTGTTCAGAACATCCACACTTACTACTGTGCAATCTACATCTACAGGACCTTAAATTCCAATATTAACCTTGACCTAAAACGCTTTCTTGATAGTTGTGACAGGACCCACAGGCATAACACCAGACACAAACATCTCTATGACATTCCCCGTGTCCGACTAAACCTTTACAAAGATTCAATGTATGTCAAAGGCCCTTAAACTGGAACACCCTACCTGAAAACTCTAGAACTGCAGACACATTCATCACCTTCAAAACTACTGTTAGAAAACATCTTATCTCCCTGATACACCCCATCTACTAACTGCATAAAAACCACCTGGTGGTTCACACTTACACTCACTCACCCATTTGACTATAAGCACAGAAATACGAATCTTAATCTTAAAATAATGATTCCTAACTAGTCATAAGTTTGCCTGTGATACTCCAATATAGAAACTATGTATTGTGCCAAAACAAAAGCATTCACATTGCTAAACTCACAAACTAGTATTTAGTCAGTATTTAGTCAACTTACTCCATAATTTGTAATAATTAAGGGTTAAGTTTGCCCGAAATGCCTAGCCATGCTAGGTGTCCTAGTGGCCCCCTCTGTAATTAGTATCGTATTACATGGAAACCACACAATAACCAAAATCTGTAAACCCCGCATTGTAATCCTTATAGAGATCAAACTTAATTGATTGATCGATTGAATAGGATTGACCCCATTACCGTTCATGATGCTGTCAAGCCGGCTAACAATATCCTCCATCCCAGTCCCAGGAAAGCAAACCCTCTGTCTCCTACTCCTATCCTTCAAGCAGAAGGCCCTATCCATGTACCTAACCTGGCTATCCCCAACAACAACGTTTTTCCCTTCCTTGGTGTCGTGACGTTCCCAGTAGTCGACTCACATTCGTTGGGTAGCACGGAGAATGCATTAGATGTTTCCACAACAGTTTCCACAGCAGTCTCTTTCTTCTTCATGGTTTCTATCTTTCTATTTGTCTTCTTAATCATCAACTTCCTTCCATGCTGTCCAGTCACTGTCCAGGTTCCCTTCTTGACCCGAGGACTCACAACAGGAGGACTACTACGAATCCTCTTGTTTTCCTCAGTCAATCGCCATATCTCTATCTTCGCTATCCTCAATTTCTCCTTAAGCTGCCGGTAAAGTTGCTTGATGGAGGGCATCTTGGTTCAGTCCACAGAGAGCACACAAGACACGTCTTCACAGAGTTAAGTAGAGGTCACCTCACATTGGAGAGTTAGATTACATCACAACAAAGTCACCTCACACAGGAGAGTTAGCTTACATTACACTCAAGTCATGGTGGAAGTCATCTCACACAGGAGAGTTACCTTACATCACAAACAAGTCATGATGGAAGTCAACTCACACAGGAGAGTTAGCTTACATCACAAACGAGTCATGATGGAAGTCACCTCACACAGGAGAGTTAGCTTACATAACAAACATGGTGGAAGTCATCTCATAAAACAAGCACACTGTGAACGTTTTCTTTACAATGGCTGGAGAGCAACCAGTGGTTTGTTAGTAGCCGCTTAACCACTAAGCTGGTCAGCATTTGTCCAAGACAACCCGAGTCAGGAAACAATTTTCCTGACGAACAAAAGACCAGTCATGTGACGTCCGGACCGACAACCTTTCCACCTTTCTCTATATTGAACTGAAGAAGTCACTGGCGGGCGAAACGTTTCCTGCATAAAGATACCTAAAAGTTGCACAAGTGACTCGTTTATCAACTTCTCGGCTTTCTGAACCATTTATTGAAATATCTAACATTATCAGGATTACACAACACTGTTAAGTTATACAACACTGTTAAGTTACACAACAGTGTTAAGTTACACAACAGTGTTAAGTTACACAAGATACAATGTTAAGTTACACAACATACAATGTTACGTTATACAACATACAATATTAAGTTACACAACATAAAATGTTAAGCTAGACAACATACAATGTTAAGTTAGACAACATACAATGTTAAGTTACACACCATACAAAGTTAAGTTAGACAACATACAATGTTAAGTTACACACCATACAATGTTAAGTTACACACCATACAAAGTTAAGTTAGACAACATACAATGTTAAGTTAGACAACATAAAATGTTAAGTTACACACCATACAAAGTTAAGTTACACACCATACAATGTTAAGTTAGACAACATACAATGTTAAGTTAGACAACATACAATGTTAAGTTATACACCATACAAAGTTAAGTTAGAAAACATACAATGTTAAGTTAGACAACATACAATGTTAAGTTAGACAACATACAATGTTAAGTTACACAACATACAATGTTAAGTTACACAACATACAATGTTAAGTTACACAACATACAATGTTAAGTTACACAACATACAATGTTAAGTTACACAACATACAATGTTAAGTTACACAACATACAGTGTTAAGTTACACAACATTAAATGTTAAGTTACACAACATACAATGTTAAGTTACACAACATACAATGTTAAGTTACACAACATACAATGTTAAGCTACACAACATACAATGTTAAGTTACACAACATACAATGTTAAGTAACACAACATACAGTGTTAAGTTACACAACATACAGTGTTAAGTTACACAACACAGTGTTAAGTTACACAACATACAGTGTTAAGTTATGCAACATACAATGTTAAGTTACACAACATACAATGTTAAGTTAGGCAACATACAATGTTAAGTTATACAGCATACAATGTTAAGCTACACAACATACAATGTTAAGTTACACAACATACAATGTTAAGCTACACAACATACAATGTTAAGTTACACAACATACAATGTTAAGTTACACAACATACAATGTTAAGCTACACAACATACAGTGTTAAGTTACACAACATACAATGTTAAGTTACACAACATACAATGTTAAGTTACACAACATACAGTGTTAAGCTACGCAACATACAAAGTTAAGTTACACACCATACAATGTTAAGTTACACAACATACAATGTTAAGTTACACAAGAAACAATGTTAAGTTACACAACATACAGTGTTAAGTTACGCAACATTAAATGTTAAGTTACACAACATACAATGTTAAGTTACACAACATACAATGTTAAGTTACACAACATACAATGTTAAGTTACACAACATACAATGTTAAGTTACACAACATACAATGTTAAGTTACACAACATACAATGTTAAGTTACACAACATACAGTGTTAAGTTACACAACATACAGTGTTAAGTTACACAACACAGTGTTAAGTTACACAACATACAGTGTTAAGTTACACAACATACAATGTTAGGTTACACAACACAGTGTTAAGTTACACAACATACAGTGTTAAGTTACACAACATACAATGTTAAGTTACACAACATACAATGTTAGGTTACACAACACAGTGTTAAGTTACACAACATACAATGTTAGGTTACACAACACAGTGTTAAGTTACACAACACAGTGTTAAGTTACACAACATACAATGTCAAGTTACACAACACAGTGTTAAGTTACACAACATACAATGTGAAGTTACACAACATACAATGTTAAGTTACACAACACAATGTTAAGTTACACAACACAGTGTTAAGTTACACAACATACAATGTTCAGTTACACAACATTCAGCGTTAAGTTACACAACACAGTGTTAAGTTACACAACACAGTGTTAAGTTACACAACATGCAATGTTAAGTTAGACAACATACAATGTTAAGTCACACAACACAGTGTTAAGTTACACAACATACAATGTTAAGTTACACAACATACAATGCTAAGTTACACAACACAGTGCTAAGTTACACAACATACAATGTTAAGTTACATAACACAGTGTTAAGTTACACCACATACAGTGTTAAGTTGCACAACATACAATGTTAGGTTACACAACATACAGTGTTAAGTTACACAACATACAGTGTTAAGTTACACAACATACAATGTTAAGTTACACAGCACAGTGTTAAGTTACACAACATACAATGTTAAGTTACACAACATACAGTGTTAAGTTACACAACATACAATGTTAAGTTACACAGAACAGTGTTAAGTTACACAGCACAGTGTTACGTTACACAACACTAGTCCCTTGCTGCCCTCTGCTGTCCCCCTTTGTTTGCTGACCTGATCTATTGTCTTTATTTATAACTTCATGCTGAATGCCTTTTGTACATTTACTGTTTCCAACCCAAGTGTTGCAACCTGCTTGTTTCCCACACACACCCATACCTCTATTTTAAACTGATGGAAGATAGAGGTATGGGTGTGTGTGGGAAACAAGCAGGTTGCAACACTTGGGTTGGAAACAGTAAATGTATAAAAGGCATTCAGCATGAAGTTATAAATAAAGACAATAGATCAGGTCAGCAAACAAAGGGGGACAGCAGAGGGCAGCAAGGGACTAGCTCCCTTAAGGTTTACTATACTAATAGCAGGAGTGTAAGAAATAAGATAGATGAGCTAAGATTAATTGCAAGTGCAGGAGACATAGATATTATTGCTATAACAGAGACCTGGCTCAATCTGAAAGATAGAGAGATGCCCTCTGAATGTCACATACAAGGCTATAAATTATTCCACACTGACAGGGTCAACAGGAAAGGTGGTGGAGTAGCGATGTATGTCAGAGACAATTTAAATTGTTGTGTTAGACAAGATATTAAATTAGAAGCGTCAGCCACTGAATCTGTTTGGTTACAGCTTCTCGAGGGCCGAGAAAAACTAATTTTGGGTGTGATTTACAGGGCCCCAAATCTTGATAGGGAGTGCAGTAAACTTCTATGGGACGAAATTCGTAAGGCATCTACATACGAAAATGTTGTGCTAATGGGAGATTTCAACTATAGACAGATTGACTGGAGCAATTTGACAGGAAATTTAGAGTCAGGTGACTTTCTTGATACGATCCAGGATTGTTTTTTAAAACAGTTTGTGACAGAGCCAACTAGGGGAAATAACCTCCTTGACTTGGTTCTTGCCAGTAGGGAAACACTAATTAATAATCTTGAGGTTAATGATGAGCTTGGGGAAAGTGATCACAAATCACTCAGTTTTAATATATCATGGAATTCCCCTAATAATGGCAATCAAGTCTCCGTCCCTGACTTTCGCTTGGCTGATTTCATAGGACTGAAAAATTACTTAGGTGGGCTGAACTGGAATGACCTGACTAAGGGTCAGGTAGGTGGTGATGGTTGCCGATATGATGCTTTCCAGGGCATAGTTCTAGCTGCTCAGTCAAATTATGTTCCAAATAGGGAAATCAGATCAAACAAAAATGATCCTAAATGGATGAACAATAGATTAAAATATCTGATTGGTCAAAAGAGAGGCATATATAGGCAAATCAAAAGAGGAGAGGGGCAATTGAGAAATCGATATATTCAGTTAAAGAGAGAAATAAAAAAGGGAATTAGAAAAGCAAAAAGAGATTATGAGGTTAAAGTTGCAAGAGAATCGAAGACTAACCCAAAAGGATTCTTTCAGGTATACAGAAGTAAGATCAGGGACAAGATAGGCCCACTCAAAAGTTCCTCGGGTCAGCTCACTGACAGTGATAAGGAAATGTGTAGAATTTTTAACACATACTTCCTCTCAGTTTTTACACAGGAGGATACCAGCGATATTCCAGTAATGATAAATTATGTAGAACAGGACGATAATAAACTGTGTACTATTAGGGTCACAAGTGACATGGTCCTTAGGCAAATAGATAAATTAAAACCTAACAAATCCCCAGGCCCTGATGAACTGTATGCAAGGGTTCTAAAGGAATGTAAAGAGGAGCTTAGCACACCTTTGGCTAATCTTTTCAACATATCACTACAAACTGGCATGGTGCCAGATAAGTGGAAAATGGCAAATGTGATACCTATTTTCAAAACAGGTGACAGGTCCTTAGCTTCGAACTATAGACCAATAAGCCTAACCTCCATAGTGGGAAAATTTATGGAATCAATAATTGCCGAGGCAGTTCGTAGCCACCTTGAAAAGCATAAATTAATCAACGAATCTCAGCATGGTTTTACAAAGGGGCGTTCCTGCCTTACGAATTTATTAACTTTTTTCACTAAGGTATTTGAGGAGGTAGATCATGGTAATGAATATGATATTGTGTATATGGACTTCAGTAAGGCTTTTGACAGGGTCCCACATCAGAGACTATTGAGGAAAATTAAAGCACATGGAATAGGAGGAGAAATTTTTTCCTGGATAGAGGCATGGTTGACAAATAGGCAGCAGAGAGTTTGCATAAATGGGGAGAAATCAGAGTGGGGAAGTGTCACGAGCGGTGTTCCACAGGGGTCAGTGTTGGGCCCCCTGCTGTTCACAATCTACATAAACGACATAGATGAGGGCATAAAGAGCGACATCGGCAAGTTTGCCGATGACACCAAAATAGGCCGTCGAATTCATTCTGACGAGGACATTCGAGCACTCCAGGAAGATTTGAATAGACTGATGCAGTGGTCGGAGAAGTGGCAGATGCAGTTTAATATAGACAAATGCAAAGTTCTAAATGTTGGACAGGACAATAATCATGCCACATATAAACTAAATAATGTAGATCTTAATATTACGGATTGCGAAAAAGATTTAGGAGTTCTGGTTAGCAGTAATCTGAAACCAAGACAACAGTGCATAAGTGTTCGCAATAAAGCTAATAGAATCCTTGGCTTCATATCAAGAAGCATAAATAATAGGAGTCCTCAGGTTGTTCTTCAACTCTATACATCCTTGGTTAGGCCTCATTTAGATTATGCTGCACAGTTTTGGTCACCTTATTACAGAATGGATATAAATTCTCTGGAAAATGTACAAAGGAGGATGACAAAGTTGATCCCATGTATCAGAAACCTTCCCTATGAGGATAGACTAAGGGCCCTGAATCTGCACTCTCTAGAAAGACGTAGAATTAGGGGGGATATGATTGAGGTGTATAAATGGAAGACAGGAATAAATAAAGGGGATGTAAATAGTGTGCTGAAAATATCTAGCCTAGACAGGACTCGCAGCAATGGTTTTAAGTTGGAAAAATTCAGATTCAGGAAGGATATAGGAAAGTACTGGTTTGGTAATAGAGTTGTGGATGAGTGGAACAAACTCCCAAGTACCGTTATAGAGGCCAGAACGTTGTGTAGCTTTAAAAATAGGTTGGATAAATACATGAGTGGATGTGGGTGGGTGTGAGTTAGACCTGATAGCTTGTGCTACCAGGTCGGTTGCCGTGTTCCTCCCTTAAGTCAATGTGACCTGACCTGACTAGGTTGGGTGCATTGGCTTAAGCCGGTAGGAGACTTGGACCTGCCTCGCATGGGCCAGTAGGCCTTCTGCAGTGTTCCTTCGTTCTTATGTTCTTATGTTCTTCTTATGTTAAGTTACACAACATACAGTGTTAAGTTACACAACATACAGTGTTAAGTTACACAACATACAATGTTAAGTTACACAGCACAGTGTTAAGTTACACAACATACAATGTTAAGTTACACAGCACAGTGTTAAGTTACACAGCACAGTGTTAAGTTACACAACGCACAGTGTTAAGTTACACAACACAGTGTTAAGTTACACAACATGCAGTTTTAAGTTACACAACATACAGTTTTAAGTTACATAACACAGTGTTAAGTTACACAACATGCAATAATAAGTTACACATCATACAGTGTTAAGTTACAAAACATTCAGTGTTAAGTTACACAACATAGTGTTAAGTTACACAACACAGTGTTAAGTTACACAACATACAGTGTTAAGTTACACAACATAGTGTTAAGTTACACAACATACAGTGTTAAGTTACACAACATAGTGTTAAGTTACACAACATACAGTGTTAAGTTACACAACATAGTGTTAAGTTACACAACATACAGTGTTAAGTTACACAACATAGTGTGTTAAGTTACACAACATACAGTGTTAAGTTACACAACATAGTGTTAAGTTACACAACATACAATGTTAAGTTACACAACACAGTATTAAGTTACACAACAGTGTTAAGTTACACAACATACAGTGTTAAGTTACACAACATACAGTATTAAGTTACACAACACAGTATTAAGTTACACAACACAGTGTTAAGTTACACAACATACAATGTTAGGTTACACAACACAGTGTTAAGTTACACAACATACAGTGTTAAGTTACCCATCACAGTGTTAAGTTACTACACAACATACAATGTTAAGTTACACAACACAGTGTTAAGTTACACAACACAGTGTTAAGTTACACAACAGAGAGTGTTAAGTTACACAACATAGTGGTAAGTTGCAGACCACACAGTGTTAAGTTACACAACATACAGTGTTAAGTTACACAACACGGTGTTAAGTTACACAACACACAGTGTTAAGTTACACAACATACAATGTTAAGTTACACAACACAGTGTTCAGTTACACAACATACAATGCTAAGTTACACAACATACCATGTTAAGTTACACAACATACAATGTTAGGTTACACAACATACAGTGTTAAGTTACACAACATACAATGTTAGGTCATACAACATACAGTGTTAAGTTACATAACACAGTGTTAAGTTACACAACATACAGTGTTAAGTTACACAACATACAGTGTTAAGTTACACAACATACAGTGTTAAGTTACACAACATACAGTGTTAAGTTACACAACATACAATGCTAAGTTACACAACATACAATGTTAAGTTACACAACATACAGTGTTAATTTACACAACATACAATGTTAGGTTACACAACATACAGTGTTAAGTTACACAACATATAGTGTTAAGTTACACAACATACCATGTTAGGTTATACAACATAAAGTGTTAAGTTACATAACACAGTGTTAAGTTACACAACATACAGTGTTAAGTTACACAACATACAGTGTTAAGTTACACAACACAGTGTTAAGTTACACAACATACAGTGTTAAGTTACACAACATACAGTGTTAAGTTACACAACATACAGTGTTAAGTTACACAACATACAGTGTTAAGTTACACAACATACAGTGTTAAGTTACACAACATACAGTGTTAAGTTACACAACATACAGTGTTAAGTTACACAACATACAATGCTAAGTTACACAACATACAATGTTAAGTTACACAACATACAGTGTTAATTTACACAACATACAATGTTAGGTTACACAACATACAGTGTTAAGTTACACAACATACAGTGTTAAGTTACACAACATACAGTGTTAAGTTACACAACATACAGTGTTAAGTTACACAACATACAGTGTTAAGTTACACAACATACAGTGTTAAGTTACACAACATACAGTGTTAAGTTACACAACATACAGTGTTAAGTTACACAACACAGTGTTAAGTTACACAACACAGTCTTAAGTTACACAACACAGTTTTAAGTTACACAACATACAATGTTAAGTTACACAACACAGAGTTAAGTTACACAACAATTTCGCTAACAAAATATCTAGTGAAGGAGCTAAAAACAATATTTAAGATTGGCCAATCACTTGTACATAATAGAGTCAGAGATCGTATATCATGGCAAGACTTTCTCTGGAGGAAAAAGTGACTAAAAAAGTTACCCAAACCTTACCTCGACCAGCTTTACCACACACTCTTATTAATTTGATACTAGCGAACCTTCCCTCGTAAGGCAATGTTAATATAGAAAATGTAGTGTGCTCAGTGTTTCACACTAACACTAGTCTAGTTTGACCTTCCTCTCAGGGGAGGACCAGGATATTCCTCGAGGAAAGGACGAAGATATTCCCTTAAAGGAGGCCGAGAATTTTCCTTTAAAGAGGACGAGGATATTCATTTAAAGGAGGACTAGGATATTCCTTTAAAGGAAGAAGGGGATATTCCTTTAAAGGAGGACGAGGATATTCTTTGAAAGACGACGCGGGTATTCCGTTAAGGAAGGATGCGGGTAATCCTTTAAAAGAGGACGAGGATATATATTCGTAACTGCCACATTATTAAGAGCCAGTACACCTACATACTTGTTACCTTAACTGTAGTAATCAACCATGCTTTTTTTTTCTTAATTTTCAAAAGGCGCAGTTATTTTTTTTTTACCACGTCGGCCACTTCTCACCAAGTTAGGTGACCTAAGAAAGGAAACAGACTGCATCACCCATTCAATAGTTGTTTTGCAAAAAAATCCCACCTCCAGAACCACAACATTTCTGCCCATTCTTCAGAGTACAGACACTGTAATGAATTCCTCAATAAATGTTTTTGGGATCGACAACGACACTTCGAATGACTAAGCTTTTAACCACACAAGAGGTCTAAAAAATATTATAAGTTAGATTGGCAACGGTAGGTATGGCTGACCCCTGTAGCAAGAGGACCGATATGGGAACACTAATGAACACAATGGAGAGGGTGACTTGTGAACTTCCTGGCTGCCTGCATCTCTCTAGTTATTATATTGTAATTTATAATTTATTCTTAAGTCTAGATGCTCTTGCGGTTGTGGTGTTTTGTTTGTCAAGAAATTGATGTGTGTGTCCTGACATGGGTATTAGTAGTAGGACCTGATCATTGGTTCAGCGTCCACTGGCGGACAGTGGCTAAGCCGTCAACTTCCTCCAAAAGAAAAAGAAAGGATCATCACATAAGTGTTTCTAGGACATAATTTTTGAGTTCCATTATACAGTTTATCTTTATATTAACATATTAACTGTCCACGATGTTTAAGAACTCCAATTTGCATAGTTCTCTATTATTAGAAAAATGCACAAATTCAAATGCCTTTACTATGGGTTAATAGAGCATCTTAATGTGAAGAAGAACATCCTATGTAAATATATTGCCAAAAATAACAGTTTCGCCACAAATCGCAAAAAGTGAGGCTAACAAAAATGTTGACCCGCCCAACAACGGAAAATTTCACTATAAATATTGCAAAGAGGCAAATGTATATTAAACGACGAGCATGTATTTCTCCAGTTTATTATGCAAACCGAGATTACCAAAATAATAAATGGAACTTTTTCCAACAACTGTGAAGATATATAATAAATACAAGAACAAAACATTAATATTTTAACACTGCGTGGCTACTCTTGGTTTTCTGGGTTGTCTATCTTCTATCTCATATTCACTTGGTATTCCTGCATCCTCTGGCAGGAATCTAACACTTTCAACCAATTGTTGGTCATCAGGCTTGTGGTCAGACTCGCTATCATCAGAAACACAGATATCTGGATATCTTCTCGGAGCCAGTGCCATAAAACATCTTGTTAGGGATCTGCAAGGACAATAAATTATATATATATATATATATATATATATATATATATATATATATATATATATGTGTGTGTGTGTGTGTGTGTGTGTGTGTGTGTGTGTGTGTGTGTGTGTGTGTGTGTGTGTGTGTGTGTATGTGTGTGTGTGTGTGTGTGTGTGTGTATGTGTATGTGTGTGTGTATGTGTATGTGTGTGTATGTGTATATGTGTGTATATGTGTATGTGTGTGCATGTGTGTGCATGTGTGTGCATGTGTGTGCATGTGTGTGCATGTGTGTGCGCGCGCGTGTGTGTGTGTCCCTTAGCAGTTTCTTCACCTCCTCCTCATCTGTATGTATGTCGTCCAACACTTGTGTGTGTGTGTGTGTGTGTGTGTGTGTGTGTGTGTGTGTGTGTGTGTGTGTGTGTGTGTGTGTGTGTGTGTGTGTGTGTGTGTTTGAGATATACTTTTGATGAGTTTCGATAGTCTTACTACTCCCGGAGCCCGGTCATGGACCAGGCTCATGTGTGTCACGAAACCAATTTACGGTTATGGGGCAGGCCGACCCACATGTATGTTGGCCTTGTCGTAATTTCACTTGCATGGTATGTTCACTATATGCATCACACAGACAATAATTGTTTATCTAAACATACCTCACGCCTTCATTTCTGCACCAGAAAAAAAACAAGTACTTACTGACATTGTGTAGTGGTGAAATTTGGTAATATATAAGGATATCTCCAACAGCAAAACTGGTTTGATAACGTGCCCGGCTCGCACTATTTACATTATTGTCTCCCAACCAATAGGAAGCAAGGAAACACTGATGCCTATTGGCTGGAGCGACTTGTAGAGGCACTGTGATTGGCCAGAAATCAAGAATGGGAAGTCAGCGACTCTGGGCGAGTAGGATGAATTGTACATTGCACCGTATGGTGACGTCAATATTTAGGCTGACTTGCCCGGTAAAGGGTAAAGCTCTGATGAATATTAAAACATACATTTTTATATTTTTTTATAAATCTTAAATAAGTAAAACAATAATGATCAAGAATATAAAAGATATTCTCCGACACTAGAGAAGTCTTGTAGAAAGCTGATAACTTGAGTCTTATAGAGAGAGCTCATCACCTGAGTCCTGTAAAGAGAGCTCTAATTTACCTGAGTCTTGTAGAGAGGACTCATCACCTGAATCTTATAGAACTCATCACCTGAATCTTATAGAACTCATCACCTGAGTCTTGTATAGAGAGTTGATAACCTGAGTCTTGTAGAGAGAGCTCGTCACCTGTCTTGTAGAACATTCATCATCTCCTGAGTCTTAGCATCTCTCCTGGTTTACAATTTGTCTACAGCGTAATGTATTTACAACAACCTTTTTTTTTTTTTGTGTCAATATACTGAGCGCTCTTCGCAGCTCACTTGTCATTACATATCCTTATTCAGCTTTTTCATCAGCATCAAATTCTTAAGTGCATCTCTTAATTCCTGGTTTTTCTCATTACACTTCCTTATTTGGCTCTTCTCCACACCAGTTTCTGGAGTTCTCAGAGATAATTGCTGCCCGCTTCTCTTCTTGTCACTACATTTTCTTTCACTTTCACTTCTCTTCCACTCCTTCTAAAGCAGTTCTTGCGCAAGTATCTCTTAGACTTCCGGAAACTCTAGTCCCTTTGGTGAGGTTTTAAAAGTCTTGTTCATTCTTTATCTCCCTCGTGACAAAAACAATAACAACAATAAGATCACTTTAAGAGGTAATTAATTTACCCTTTTATTTTTCTGTTGCAAAATTAAAGCTTTTGGTTTATAGCATTTTGCAAGGTAAGTCAACATTCTCTACGTAAACTAAATAGTTCCATCCAGTAAACTAAATATAGTGTACATATTATATTTATTTAGTGGTGAAGGAGTGTCTCTGTATTAGAATAAATCACTATTTTATTGAATGTACTTATTTAAATTACGAAAGTTTGTTATTCAAATATCAGAAGTTTGTTTATCAACGTAGAGCCACATTACAGAGTGACTTAACCACCTTCATGTGTCTTACACTGTCTTACAGCGTCTCCCACCACAGTAACATCAGCTCCCCTACCTTCATGTGTCTTACACCACAGTAACATCAGCTCCGCTACCTTCATGCGTCTTACACTGTCTTACAGCGTCTCCCACCACAGTAACATCAGCTCCCCTACCTTCATGTGTCTTACACTGTCTTACAGCGTCTCCCACCACAGTAACATCAGCTCCCCTACCTTCATGTGTCTTACACTGTCTTACAGCGTCTCCCACCACAGTAACATCAGCTCCCCTACCTTCATGTGTCTTACACTGTCTTACAGCGTCTCCCACCACAGTAACATCAGCTCCCCTACCTTCATGTGTCTTACACTGTCTTACAGCGTCTCCCACCACAGTAACATCAGCTCCCCTACCTTCATGTGTCTTACACTGTCTTACAGCGTCTCCCACCACAGTAACATCAGCTCCCCTACCTTCATGTGTCTTACACTGTCTTACAGCGTCTCCCACCACAGTAACATCAGCTCCCCTACCTTCATGTGTCTTACACTGTCTTACAGCGTCTCCCACCACAGTAACATCAGCTCCCCTACCTTCATGTGTCTTACACTGTCTTACAGCGTCTCCCACCACAGTAACATCAGCTCCCCTACCTTCATGTGTCTTACACTGTCTTACAGCGTCTCCCACCACAGTAACATCAGCTCCCCTACCTTCATGTGTCTTACACTGTCTTACAGCGTCTCCCACCACAGTAACATCAGCTCCCCTACCTTCATGTGTCTTACACTGTCTTACAGCGTCTCCCACCACAGTAACATCAGCTCCCCTACCTTCATGTGTCTTACACTGTCTTACAGCGTCTCCCACCACAGTAACATCAGCTCCCCTACCTTCATGTGTCTTACACTGTCTTACAGCGTCTCCCACCACAGTAACATCAGCTCCGCATCAGCGTCCCTGTCTTAGCGTCTCCCACCACAGTAACATGCATGTGTCTTACACTGTCTTACAGCGTCTCCCACCACAGTAACATCAGCTCCGCTACCTTCATGCGTCTTACACTGTCTTACAGCGTCTCCCACCACAGTAACATCAGCTCCCCTACCTTCATGTGTCTAACACTGACTTACAGCGTCTCCCACCACAGTAACATCAGCTCCCCTACCTTCATGTGTCTTACACTGTCTTACAGCGTCTCCCACCACAGTAACATCAGCTCCCCTACCTTCATGTGTCTTACACTGTCTTACAGCGTCTCCCACCACAGTAACATCAGCTCCCCTACCTTCATGTGTCTTACACTGTCTTACAGCGTCTCCCACCACAGTAACATCAGCTCCCCTACCTTCATGTGTCTTACACTGTCTTACAGCGTCTCCCACCACAGTAACATCAGCTCCCCTACCTTCATGTGTCTTACACTGTCTTACAGCGTCTCCCACCACAGTAACATCAGCTCCCCTACCTTCATGTGTCTTACACTGACTTACAGCGTCTCCCACCACAGTAACATCAGCTCCCCTACCTTCATGTGTCTTACACTGTCTTACAGCGTCTCCCACCACAGTGCCGGCATCACTAAACTGTTTATCTCATGCCAAAGACAGGTGTCAAGCGATTTTTCAAATTGAATAAACCACTAACATGTTCCTCTACCTACCTGCACCCACATTCACCTCCACCCACACATTTCCCCCCCTCCTTTTCTTTCCCTCCTATCGCCTTACACCCTATACATCGTCCCCTTCCTCCTTCATTTTTCCTTTCACCTGACACACCCCATTTTCAGCCATTCTTTTCCACGTACAGTAGCACCACTTCGCTTTTCCTCCCTCTTGCCTCTCCACTCTCCCTTACGGTAATTTATTTACTGAAATGCTATGAAGCTATTAAGGTCCCCTCCTTTGACTGCTACCGGGTTGATAATTACTCTTGCTGATGTTCTCTTTCTCCTCCTCGTCACTCTGGACGGGCCTCGTCAATATGCTGACGCGTCTCTGAACACGGAATCACCAGTGAGGTAACCAACAGTGACTTATGATTGACGTTAGTTAAAGAACAGTAAGGCACAATACCGTGACTGGAACAATACACAGATAACCAGCATACAGGAGAGAGAAGCTTATGACGAGATTTCGGTCCGACTTGGACCATTTTTAAGTCACGACTCACGAAATCGTAATGACACGATTGTAAATGGTCCAAGTCGGACCGAAAGGTCATCTTAAGCTTCTCTTTCCTATATGCGGGTTATTTGTGTAATGACGTTAGTTGGCCTAATCAAGGTCAAATAAATATAATTGTCACTGGTTAACTCAGTGCGACTTAAGAGAAGGAAAACAGTACAGGAAGTATATAGTGTGCTGGAGCTAAAAAAGGAACCGCGGGGGGCACTGCCCCCCGGAATTATGTATAGGTAAACCGCAGGAGGGTTCAGTGCCATAAAAGTTTCTATAGGGTCTTGAATATACAATGTACAACATACACAAGCTACCACTAGCCTCCCATCTATCCTCTCCTACAGTCTTCATGCATGTAACACACACACACACACACACACACACACACACACACAGGCTAACACTCAGTACAGCAATAAAGACGATCAGTAACGAGAGAGTGAGAAAACGCATTGAAATTTCTGACGGGAACTCTAGATAAGAAACAAGTGTTGTTTAACGCCTCACGAATACTGATAAAGTTGGATACAAGTCACAATAACGTGACTGAAATCATTTACAATTAACCCACAATGTGGATAGCAAACTTTCAACTAAGTTTAGGTCCATCCTGGATCTGAGAATGACCCAGAACGGACCGAAACGTCGTCTAAAGTCTTCTCTTCAAATTGGTAGTTGTAAATTGGTAGGTAACTTTTCTCGGTGTGTGTTTATGTGTGTGTGTGTGTGTGTGTGTGTGTGTGTGTGTGTGTGTGTGTGTGTGTGTGTGTGTGTGTGTGTGTGTGTGTGTGTGTGTGTGTGTGTGTGTCTCGTGTTGCCTTGATATTGCATTATGACACTTGCAACACTGGTTAGTCATGTGTGTAGAGTGCACTGACCTTCAATATGGAGCTGGTGCGGCAGACAGGTTTACCGCAGGTTCACATAAAGCTCTGAATGCAGCAAGCTGTCCGTGTAAACAATCGATATTGTGGGTCCCAGAGATGGATTACATACTATGGGTGGAGAGGCAGGAGGTATGGGGCCACTCATGGCCAGTCAAGGCCACTTCTACCCCTCACCACTGAGGCTCCCACATCTTTCAAGGATGATGCTTTGATACTAATGAGAGACTAGTAATCCACTCTGCTTATAACCCTAATTTTTAAAGGGGTGGACCGGTAAGCCAGCGGAAGGCCTGGGTCAGATGCCCAAAAGCTCCAGCGGCGGGTCATCATATGACTACGACCCGCTTCAGGAAACAATTGTCCTGTTTCCTGACAAACCTTACCCAACCTAACCTAACCTAACGAATGATCCAAGAAATTGAATACCGGCACACAGGATAGAGAACCTTAAGACAACGTTTCGATCCGATTTGGGCCATTTACAAAATCTTAAGTTTCTGTCTCCTATGTGCTGGTTATTTGTGTATTATACCATTCACGGTATTGTGTCTTTTTGTTATTCAAGGAATTAAAGCTACCCTTCCCTTGGATTAAACCTGATTACTCCCCATTCTCAGGCACTATACGACTCCTACGGGTTTAGAATTTCCCACTGAATATACCAACGGGACCTCCACATTTTCTGCTCTTGTTTTCTCCTAATATCTTGCAGTTCACCAATACACACCCATCTAAGCGTTTTCCTAAAACTAAAAGGCAATTCTCTTCATGTATGTTATTGCTGTTCACTTGCTACCTTTGTTTACCTGTTACTACTGTTTATCTTGCAGTAAACCTTCCGTTGCTGGGTATTACAACCCAGGAGTCCCAAAGGCCTGTTATTCTGGGTGTAAAGTGAGCAAAATAAACACAGCAGAAAAACTTTTGACTTGTATTATCCTTCACCAATTTAGAACAGAAGTATGTACACTATATACACTATGTACAGCAATAGGTATTAGTGCACTCCACGGTAAGCAAGGCAGAATAGAAGCCACTAGAGAGCAGACTGTGCTTCAACCAGCTCTAGAATGGGAATGACAAGGGCAGACTGGAGAGTGGTACCCACATAACCTCTGCGATTGCCAAAACAATCTTCTCATTGGCTGGAACCTAGGTACTGGTTGAACGACGGGGCCCCATCGCCAACCCTTAGTTCCCTGGTTCGCTGGCTGGGGGAGATAGCCTGTAAATGAGGGTGTGTACATGCGCCGAATAAAGGTTACGTACTCTTTGCATGCCATACTGGGTCACCTAAACGTAGTGGCGAGCCTTGAGTAGTTCGTATCTATGGGTAAGGGAAGAGTGCGATTCTAAGAACTCAACATCTCCTATGGTATAAATGGTGCGGATATTTCCCCTTTCGTCTAAATTTGCTGACAATGCCGACGACACGAAGCGAATTATAGATATGGATTGAGTAATGTCAAATTTAAGTTTTAAATTAACTGTCATTATCGTTTTTATAGTAATATGTAAGTGAACTGGTCACGACTACATCAAGTTGCTAATGATAGTGTAAATTTCGTAATGTTAGAATGTGTAGTACATTTAGTTAGGTCACAGATAGTTTTGTTCGCGAGGGAAGGGAAAGGGTTGCAGGGGGACGGTAGTGGCGCGGTGTCACCTCTTGGATTCATCTACGCATGTATGGTGTTGATGCGCTGTCTACGATTTTCAAGTATAGTTAAACTTTCCTCTTATTTTACTGCATGAAGTGTTTAATGAATTTCAGTATGGAAAATATTTGGGCAACGTGGCGGCAGACTTCTAGAAAGTCACTTCTATATGTCTTCAGGATGAAGACACAGATACTGTTTTATACTAATATAAAAATACAAGAACACCCCATCTTGGTGGGAGACTGCCCTTGTGATAAAAAAAAAAAAAGCGTGTGAGGCCGATTTTGTATTTGGAAATTAAGCAGGTTTCCTTGTTTGTTCATCATATAATCTTCAGAAGGCAAGTAATTGTTCCTCTCTACTTGAAAGAGAGGATCAGTCGAATACAATGATGTAGTACGTGGGCCTTGCTGGGAGCGTACAGAGGATCGAGCTTCCACTATCTGCACTAAATAGCCCACACTTGTATAGTGCATAAAGTACAAAAATCTTCAATGGTGACCGCATGGAGGAATCCATCAGGTTTAAACTCTGACTGAGGTGCCGGAAACGGAACTTGTGTGGGTGATATTACACGGACGCCGTGCACGTACCGTACCCTGGTAGATGTAGACGGGATGACGGTGTGTAAGTGTCCGCCTGCCAGGGACTCCCTGTACAAGAGTGTTAACGTGAAGCATGGGAGACTTCTTTACCATTCACCATTTCTACTTGCACAAGTTACTTTATTATAAAGAAAAGTTAATGTATGCCAAGTTCAGCCAAGTCAACAAAATCGCTACAAAGTAAAAGAAATCTTATGTGAGTCTCATCGTCGTAATGAGTAGACTGATGACTTGATCAATGTTGACACTTGGGAAGAGTGAAGGTACATCACTGGCTACCTCCTTGTTATCCACACTAATGACTTTGGGTCTGTATAGGTCACCTGAATGGTGAAGGTGGGCGGTGCTGATGGTGCAGTGAATGTCACTGTAAGTCCGCGTGGGTATACAACAACATGGCTCGTAGAATTTTTTTGCCTTGGGAATTACGTATATAGCAACTGTTTTACGACTGCTTTTCGTAAGGTGGAATAACGTTGATTCTGTTGTGATTGCCCTGGGAGAGTCCACGTGCTTCTAAGATAAACTGATCTGTTTATCCACTCAGTGATTACAGTGACACACTCCAGGAGGTGGCTACGTCGAGTGAGTGGCAATCATAACGTGTTTTCAACAAAGACTGTCACAACCATCGACCATACAGAGAAGGTAAACTCAAGACATTTATCTTCAAGGTGATGGTGATGGTGGGAAAATTTCTCCCAGCGCGGGTTAAAAGTCATATGATAACCCACCCTCGTGAAGCATTGTCATTTGACTAGTTTTCCCGTTCATCCCCCCATACAAAAAATTAGGTTGATTTACACTCATTTACAAAACACCACACAGTAGCGCCACAGAACTTTTTCATCATATAATTAAACAAAGCAAAGCCACGCACTGACCTAAATCAGTGTGTATATATTAGCATGCAATGACCATCATCAGAAAACGGGATTACCACAACATCCTGAATCATATCCTGAATGACGCGCATTTTTCAAACAGGAATCAACATTTAAATAATCAAATTCATTTTTGTACTATCATACGTTGCTCGCTTTCTTTTGAAAATTGTATAAAATACCGACAAGCTGATGATTAAAACTTATATGCTGAGGGACTGACCACCTCAAATACTGTTTCACCAACGATGATGAACTGATTACATCATCTTGTTTCACTACCACACTTGCTGCCTCTGTATCTGACTGAAGAAGTCTACTGTGTAAGTGAAACGTTTTAACAATAAAGACACCCAACTGTTGTACATGTGTCTTAATCATCAACTTTATTATTGTATGCTGTACACTTTATAATCAACTTAAAACTGAAACATAAGTAACGAGACAATTCCCTGCTGCTCCACCAACCAAACATTAAAGTTGAATAACTAGAATGTAATGAACACTTGTCAATGTTCAATAATAACCCACATGAAGACAGCAGCACAGGAAGTTGACTGTTCTGTATATTTCGACCTCCCTTCTGAAGAGGACCCCAGAAGGGCGTCGAAATATACCGATCAATCAACCTCCTGTGTTTTTGTCTCCATGTGGATCATTGAGCATTAAAAGCAGAACGTTAATTTACATATCTTTAGTCTTAATGCCAAATATTTCTAAGGAAAATTAGGTTTTCGTCGTACAATGTCGTTACTTTTTAAAAAAAGTCAATAAACAAGCCAGTGAAGAAGTCAAAACCTGACCAGCAGACCAACATACCTGCGTCCACACTTGTGTGCTGTTGGTACACCTGGTAGTTGTTTGTTTTCTCGGTGTAAACAAACAAACTCGCCATGCAGCAATAACAAAAATATTTGCATTGTACACAGTGCATTGAATCTGCTTATCAAAAGATGAATCCATATTTTTTCCTAAAAGCAAGTAACAACATAAAAACAAATGCGAGGAAAAATAACCAGAAGTGAGGCCCTCCAGCACAGACTCAG
Source organism: Cherax quadricarinatus (assembly GCF_038502225.1). Taxonomy (NCBI): domain Eukaryota; kingdom Metazoa; phylum Arthropoda; class Malacostraca; order Decapoda; family Parastacidae; genus Cherax; species Cherax quadricarinatus. The sequence goes on along the minus strand of NC_091292.1, from coordinate 77,123,054 downwards.
ACTGAGAGACGCAAATTAAAAAAAAAAATCAAACAACTGTTCCAAAACTTCTGAAGATTGTTTTATTGGGTAAGGATGGCTCTGCAAATGGGCTAGCAGGCGGACAGTTACCTATAGGTTACCTGTAGTAACTAACGGAGGTGACCGCCCCCGCGACCGTCTCTGACCAGGACACTTGGTTGCTGATTTGTTCCATAAAGCTGTTTGATACAGTTAAGGCTTACTGACTGCAGAAGGATTATTAAGTATACAACTCACTTGTGCAATAACACCAAAAATACTTTAATTCCTAAAATAGAAATTAAACTCTTAAGCGTACATGCACAAATATACCACATAAATATCTCCGTGAATATACAAGAGCTCTCCCCATAGTATTAAAACCCACTATCCTACATGTGTACAAATTTAACGTCTCTCCAATAATCAGTGTAGGAATAAGATCCTTAAGTGCGTTACAGTGTGTACAATGTCCCACTCCCTCCCTCCCTCCCCAGATACACAAGGAAGAGAAACAAAAGAAAGTGGTTGTTTCCGTGTAATCAACGTTACTCACCACAAGAGATACAATAACTCTCGCTCTCCAGGTTTTCGTGGTTGACCCCAACGGAACACAGTAAGTCAGTACACAGCACTGATGTTTTGTGCGACTGTACTCACCTACTGGAAAATAAATAAAAATGCTAACAACACAAACACCAAGAAGAAGCAGCAGAGGCACCAGTAGTAGTAGTAGTAGTAGTAGTAGTAGTAGTAGTAGTAGTAGTAGTAGTAGTAGTAGTAGTAATAGTAGTAGTCGTAGTACAGCAGTGCTCCAGCCTAGAGAGAACAAGTGACTTGAAGAGTATCATCATTAGACTGGCATTCCTTGTTTTGAAGGTTCCAGTCATGCAAACTATCATTTCCCTTTTGTTAGTGACACTGTTGTGGTCCTTGCAGGTTAGATCTTCTGACATAATCACTCCTATGTCTCTCACACTAGTCTTATGTTCTACTGAGGGATTCGAATTTGTTGTTAAACTCTGCTCCAGTCTTTATTTCCTCAATCTTTCCATAACAGATTATCTGAAATTTGTCCTCACTGATCATCATGCTGTTGTCAGTGGCCCATAAGAAGACTTCGTTTACATCAGCTTGAAGGTTTGCTGTGTTCTCAATAGATGCCACTCTCATGCAGATTCTAGGATCGTCTGCGAAGGAGGATACGGTGCTTTGATTTATGCCTCTGGCTATGTTAGATATGAGAATAAGAAAAAACAGGGGCAAGTGTCTTGGGAAACAGAGCTTTTCACTATGACTGCCTCAGATTCCACGAAAGTAACACTGTTGTGTTATTTCGTTATAAAATTATATATTCATCAGCTCACTTTTCCAGTTACTCCTTTTGCATGCATTTTGTGCGCTGTTACACAGTGATCGCACTCATCAAAGGCTTTGACATAATCTGTGTATACTACATTTTGTCTTCCAGTGCATCCAAGACCGTGTCATAGTACTCCAGTAGTTGCAAGAGGCTGGAGTGACCTGTTCTAAACCCATGCTGCACTGGGTTGTCCAAATTTTGCGAATCCATATGGTGTGTGATTTTGCTTCTTAAAACGCTTTCAGAGATTTTTGTTTTTATAACGATTTCTTCTTCTTCAGGTCGCCTTGCCTCGGTGGGAGACGGCAGGTGCGTTGGCATTATATATATATTCCAGCGCCTCTGCATGGCCATCCAGAGGGGAAATGCTTGCTTCATACTTGGCTCGCGTCCAGCTTCGGAGGAGCTGGAGGAAATTCATGATCTTTAATACATTGTACCATTGTATTCTTGTTTGTGTTTTCTGTAAATGTATTGTGTTTATTAATAAATGTTCCCATAGAATATAAAATATAGGGGGTGGTAGGAGAAGAAAATATTCCAACAGCTCCGGGGAGAACCTTGAGTTTTCCCTGAGGTACGTTTATTGTCTTCTCTGAGGATGAGGGTCCCCAGACCAGGTATATATATATATATATATATATATATATATATATATATATATATATATATATATATATATATATTATATATATATATATATATATATATATATATATATATATATATATATATATATATATATATATATATATATATATATATATATATATATATATATATATATATATATGTCTTTATGACCAAGTTTGTGTTGTTAGATAAGATTTTGTTAGATTTTTTAACCCGGAGGGTTTTCCACCCAGGATAACCTGATAGTCAGTGCGTCATCGGGGACAGTCTGCCTTATTTCCAATGGGGTCCTTGAAATCTTGTCTCCCAGGATGCGACCCACAACAGTCGACTAATACCCAGGTATCTATTTGACAGGTGAACAGAGGCAGCAAGTGCAAGCAAACATGCCCAACGTTTCTACCCGTGCCGCGGACACTCACTATGAGAGCTGAGTGCGCTATCAACTAAGGCAAAGGGGTACGTCACTTCCTTGTCTTCTGCTCGGGAAGCCCCTTAGACTTCTACATTTACATTTGAACTCAAGTATGGAGTCAGCTTTTAAAATCTTCTGTAGATTGGTTGTTATTATATGAAGATCATTTAGCACTACCTAATCAAACTCCAAAGTCACAGATGTTGAGCAAAATGAGATCAATACACAAAAGTGTGTGCATCTGAGGGTTTTTACGAGTAAGAGCCCAAGTATTTAGGACACATAAAGGTCAAGATTTAAGAAAAGATTCAACCGCGTTACCTCGAGTTACAATGGGAAACATCCTGAAGGAAATAATAACTAAATCTCCTGAAAGAAGTATTGATTCAGTTAAAGATGGAACGAGGTAATGTAGGGTGATTGAAGAGAGGGTGAAAGATACATAAAGCAGATTGTATACCCCTTTCTAAACAAACACGAGTTGCAGAATAATAGAGCGGGAGTTTGGATAGACTCGTATATGGAATATCAGTGCGAACTAAAAGTGCACTTTCACTATCGGAGGTATCAGGGAACGAATGACAGATTATGATAGGCTGAAGCCAACTACAGGAAAGCCAAGAACCTGGCAAAGTTTAGTTTCCTAGACGCAAATACCTACACGAAAAAGCCTGGAGATCAGCACTTGGAGCTCTCCCTGATTTTCCTTATATCCTCTGTGGGTTGTGTGGAGTTTGAAAACGAAGTAGAAATTTTAAAGGTAAGCCCAGGCGAGGGAGAGGTGCCTATATTTGACAGAGGTCGGAAAACCATGATATCCAGGGTAAATAAACAGACCTTTTTTCCTCCTCGAGGGATACTGGGCACTAGCAGGAATATGAAGGGCGCACCCCAGACAAATTTAGACATCAAACTCGTTTGTAGGGTTTGTCTTCATGAATTGGAAAGTCAAAGGAAGGGAAATGTGCGCATGAGCAACAATACTTAGCAGGGTGACTTGAATCGTCAGCATTCACAACACTGCTGGGGGGGGGGAGCGAGCAGGCAAGAGCTCCTTCATCGTTAAGCAGTTTCCTACTAAAAACAAGGTAACAGGCTACTCACAGCCATCGAATGTTAATTTTGCGACATTGCTTGGGTGTTTGCAATGCCCTCTTGAAGAAGAGACAAGTATTAACTTGGAGAATAGGCAGCTGTTGCAATTGGGGTTCCTGGAATATATCTTCTGTGCAGTCAATAAATGCTCAGTGATGCACTATGGAGCGAGGATGACAGTACCACAGCACGTATTAAGATGAAGGTATTTATGTACAGTGATGGGGATGTCATCCATAGTTTGTAGTTTTGCTAATTAACCACTTCTGTGGCATTAAAACAAACACACACACACCATCTTGTTGGGTATGAAAAGCCATCTACCTCTCTCAGGATTGCTCTGTAGTCGTCCAGACTGTCAGAGTCAGCATAAAAGCATATCTACCAGAACTGTGGGTCAAATACCTCATGTAGGGGTAATGAACTCCACTGTTGAGATCTCTTTAATATAGCAGGGAAGAGGGCGAGAAATATCACGTTGTCTTGCTCGCTGAAAGAGGGAGTCGTGTCGAGCATCATTAGGGCAATTTGCAAACTGCCCTTACGTAGTAGATATATAAGCAGAGTGGGCGGGGTCTGTGGCACCCCAAGGTGCCTAGCTTCTCCCTCCTAGCCCCGTGGGGGTGGGGAATGGGCCTAGGCCTGGGGACAGCTGGTTCCAGAAGACGAGGAGGTACTTGTACCTCCTCCTATGACAGACATTGGTCTAAGACACTCCCTCGACAGGGAGCCAAGACCGGCCACCTCTTGGAAAAGGCCCGGGCCAGGCGATTATAACGGCGAATCTACAACAGAACAGATATACAAGAATTACCTTCAGCTCTCTAATCCCCCACTCACCACAAAGTCGAACAAGGAAAAAGCTTACCCGTGTACTAACACTACCACCCTATGGCTAATAGGTTGGTATATGCAAGTGACTGAGCGAGCTATATAGCAGCCGCAAGACTTAAATGGTGCTGGTGACTGTTGCTCGCTTACCCCTAGCCAACTACACTGCTCTTCCATAAAGTGGAGAGCGATACAAGACCAGCCAATTGGTAACACCCGAGTAAACACTGAACTTCCCTTTTCACATCTAATCTCTTACTAAATGTGTGTTGCTCATCTACAGATCGTAGGTTTATCAGCCTGTTCAGGGCGGTGTTTAGTTTAGTTCGTACATGTCATGGCCAGCCTAAGGGAACCGAAGCCCACCCAGTACGGCCAAGAAAGGGAAGACCGTCATTCCCCACCTAACGTACAGAACCAGCACACGGAAGGTCCAAAAATTAAAGATTTATCTTCCTTTATTGCTCACTCGCCTCCTTCTCTCTTAACATTTTCTCAAGTGAATAATAGTCTAAGAAAAAAAAGGGACTTTTTTAATCGTTTTGTTTTTCTTGGTGGCTGCGGGCCGGGCTAGCTCAGACAATAGGTGCTGCACTAAAGCATTTCCTGACAGCGTGCCGCCACCATCATTCAAACACCACCTTTGTTCCTACAACAACCAGCTCCACCGCCACACTATCTTAAAACAATAACAAAATAATCACACTCTACCTTCAACTTATTAATAAATTTTATTTGCTCTAACCCAGGAATTTTTCAGTGAATATTTTTTGCGTAACTTTTTCCTAGCTTGTCGGTTACGAAATATATCCTAATATCCCTTCTGCACTTTAAAGTGATTTTAGCCTTCAAGGTGTGAGGGGGGAGGGGGGTCATGGTGAAGGACTTTATTTAAGAACTGCTGCTACTCTCTTTTTCTTTGGATCAAACCTGATTACCTCACAATCAACTTTTTCATATCTATTAGCTAAGGTGTGGCATCTCTGCCTGTCTTCCAGCGAAGAAACTTCAGCGTTCTCAGTCTGTCTTCGTAATTCGTGTATCTAAATGTTGCAATCCATTTTTTTACATATATCTGAACTACGTGTATCTCGACTGTAAATTTTATAAGGTGTTAAGCCACCATACCACGGCTACATATTTCAATCTTGCCCTAACCTGTCGTAATCAAAAAATATCAGTATGTTACTATCCATATAATTGAAGATCATTCTAGTTATTGTTTTTAAGATTATTTGAAAGTGCCAGCCATTGTATCATAGTTCATCACGTGTGTGTGTGGTTTTCCAGGGAAAAATTTATTGTTTATACTCACCCCGAGACCTTTCTCTTTATGACATCTCAAACATTTGTATACGTTATCCATCTGATTATTTTTGTTAAGCCTCGCAGATACTAATCTGTGCTGCAATTTGTCATGGTAAACTAGTTGGCTGCTCACACTCCTGTGTCAATGTCATATCCGTTCGCATGTGTTCGAACCTGGACGTTCCTCATATCTCTGACGTAGACACTGGTCATACAGTCTTGAAAGATGCTTAAAAATACTCTCCCTTCCATGTGTATTGCATAATCAGTCACCTTCAAGTGATCATTTTGTGTATAATATATATATATATATATATATATATATATATATATATATATATATATATATATATATATATATATATATATCGTGCCGAACAGATAATACTGGTCACTTAGCAAAAAAACTTATTTAAAATTAAGTCCTTTCTAAAATTTTCTCTTGTACATTTAAAGATATATTTTTTTCATTTACGTTAATGCAAAAAATTAATAATTTTGTACCAAAAGAACCTTAGAAAACTCACCTAACCTTATTATAACAAGTGCAATTTAATTTAGTCTAATCCAACTAAATATATTTTAGATAAGTTTACAATAATTTAATAATAAACAAACACAACGAAATATATTTTTTTTTTCGTTAGGTTCAGAATGATTTTTGCGAAATTATTGCATATATAAATTTTCGCTTGCCTTATTCGGCAAGAGCGTTGCTACCCAAAATGTTTTATCTATTCAGCACGACATTATATATATATATATATATATATATATATATATATATATATATATATATATATATAGTGTGTGTGTGTGTGTGTGTGTGTGTGTGTGTGTGTGTGTGTGTGTGTAAAACCGTGAGGTTACACCTCACTCAAAGGTTTCACCTCAAAGTTCAACATAAAATGTGCTCCTCCTGCCTCATCCAAACGTTCTGGAGACCTTGACCGAGCTCCTTTGTCAGACAGATAACTGATGACTCGCGTATATTTCCAATGGCAGCAATGCTAAGGTATTCAAGATGTTTACAGTGAGTAACAATACTTTCCAAACCTGTATCAATCAGTGAGTCACAAGCATCAAGTCTAAATATCGAAGTTGGCTCAAGCCAGTGATTAGATGAAAACTTTCAGTTACCATGTTAGAAGGAAAACAAAAACTATATTCAAATAATGCATGCTGGAACAATTTATCATTGAAGATTTAAGAACAGGATACTGTTAAGGTTGGTACCAAGACCTTCCACATTACTTTGGGCCAAAATATCATTTAATATCATACTGCAAACTTCCTTATTAATAGCTAAAATAAGAAAGTCCGACTATATAATATTATGTGGGGCCAAATTATCTTACTAAATGGAATCATATTCATTTAATGTGTATTGTAACTTGACTTAACGTCATAGGTTAGGAGTAACAGTGTGGGTATTGTTAAGCACTTAAGTACTAATGACCAGTCTCTGGTTCTACCCCAAGCTACCTCTGAGAATGACACGTGACCTACCTCATGTCAGGTCACCCCTCCACACAGTAAACAGTAGCAGTTGGCTTCAGCTCAAGGTGCATCCCTTTCCGATACTCTGTTGTAACAGATCCCTATTCCTTTGTGAATACGACAGAAGGTGCTCGAAGGGGACAAACGTGTCTTATGTCCATTGTTAAATTATTTTAATTTTTCACAAGCAGTCTGAAGAACCCTGTGAGGTTGCCTTATATAACTTTGCAAGTATGAATGGTAATGATACCTTAAGGTCATGTATATAAATTAGTTCTGTGTATATATTCTTGCACTCATACGACAGAAACTTGAGCACTTGAGGCAAGATCGATTAGACTCCATCGAATGCATATTGCGTTTACAAAATGCCCAGTTAGAGGCTAAAAAATGCCTAATTAAGGAAGAAGATTTGGAAAGTACGCTTACTAGGTTCGACTTAAATAAAGCGGCTCTTATGATGCCTAAATCTGATGAAAGTAACGTAGACATTTTCTTTGAGATTTTTGAGAATCAAGCCCAGGCCATGAATTGGCCCAAAGGGAAATGAGCGACTTTAATTCATGCTGCATTAAAGGGCAAGGCTCAAACCTGTACGGCTTCTCTTCCTTAAGAGATATACACCTAGTATGAGGTGAAGAGAACCATTTTAATTTCTTACGATTTACTCCCCATAAATTACCAAATGGCTTTTCGTTCGCTGAAACGTCAGCCAGGTCAACTACACCCAAGACAAGGTGACTGCTCTAGACAGCTGGTGTAGAGCCACTAATGTTCACTCATTAGAGGAACTGACATTATTAATTTTGTTGGAGGATTTTCATGCAAACATCCCGGGAGAATTACAGAAACGTCTCATATGTCATCGAAAAAGCTCTCTGGAAGAAACTGTTGCACTGGCAGATAATTTAAAGGTATCTCAAACACTCATCCCGAGCAGATGCATTTGGGAAAAGGTGAAATCCATCCTGGCCAAAGGTAAAATAATGTTGCTGGGCAAACCCCTTACCAAATACTCAGAATCACATCTCTCCTTATTAGAGGACCCCTTCGGGGAAACCAGAAAATTGCCAGGGAAAAATAAAACTTGGTCCAGACCACCTATAGTGAAAATGAAATGCTCTTATTGTGCGAATAAGGGACATAATATGTCTCTGTTTCAAATACAGAGAAAACCTAGGAAATGACTGAGTATCCTTCCCTCTCAGCTCATCTATGCTTCTCAATGCAACAGAGACTCTGGGAAATTACCAAAGAAAAACGAGAAATCATGGGAAGCCACACTTGCTAGCTGACTCACTGTATCCCCACCTACTGCTTCGGACATATCCCATGCCATGAACCCTTATTTTTCCTCAAGTAAAGTGGGAATTGCCAATCAACTATTGACCAAGGTAAGCTCCTTTCAAGACACAGGCTATCTTACCTTGCTTCAGGAAGGAACATCGGCTCTCCCTAAGAGTTCCTACACTGGACTAGATTTGCTGTTAGAAGCTTTTGGAGGCACCTCCCTGGGGGTACCTCTGTACTGAATTTATGTGATAACCCCAGTCTTTGAAGGTTGGGTATCCATTGGAATTTACCCAACGAATTCTCATATAAAGAACATCGACTTATTAGTGGAAAATGATCTTGAAAGCATAGGCATAACTAAGGAGCCAGTTGTTATGAAAAATGAAATTGAAGGTCATTATGCAGTAGAGGCCCAAAAGGAGGGATCCTTACTGTTTTCTCTGACCATGGTGACCCATGCTATGACTAACCAGAACATCATCAACACCTCTTCCGAAACAGTGAATGATAGTGTTGATATAGAATTAGGTAATTTGTTTAATGAATTATCTCCAGCTGATGCATCACCTCCCGAGGAGGCGATGAGTGTTGTAACTTTTCCCTCATCTGGCAGGATTCTACTGGATCGGAAAGTTCTGGTGGAAGAGCAAAACTCTGACCCCTTTCTGGAGAAAATTCAGAAAAACACCTTCCCTATGGAAGAAGCAAGTTAACACCATGTTTCTTTTGGGAAAAGGAAGTGCTGAAGAAAGGAGAAATTCTGGTTTACCTGGAGTTTACCTGGAGAGAGTTCCGGGGGTCAACGCCCCCGCGGCCCGGTCTGTGACCAGGCCTCCTGGTGGATCAGAGCCTGATCAACAAGGCTGTTGCTGCTGGCTGCACGCAAACCAACGTACGAGCCACAGCCCAGCTGATCAGGAACTGACTTTAGGTGCTTGTCCAGTGCCAGCTTGAAGACTGCCAGGGGTCTGTTGGTAATCACCCTTATGTATGCTGGGAGGCAGTTGAACAGTCTCGGGCCCCTGACACTTATTGTATGGTCTCTTAACGTGCTAGTGACATCCCCTGCTTTTCATTGGGGGGATGGTGCATCGTCTGCCAAGTCTTTTGCTTTCGTAGTGAGTGATTTTCGTGTGCAGGTTCGGTACTAGTCCCTCTAGGATTTTCCAGGTGTATATAATCATGTATCTCTCCCGCCTGCATTCCAGGGAATACAGGTTCAGGAACCTCAAGCGCTCCCAGTAATTGAGGTGTTTTATCTCCGTTATGCGCGCCGTGAAAGTTCTCTGTACATTTTCTAGGTCGGCAATTTCACCTGCCTTGAAAGGTGCTGTTAGTGTGCAGCAATATTCCAGCCTAGATAGAACAAGTGACCTGAAGAGTGTCATCATGGGCTTGGCCTCCCTAGTTTTGAAGGTTCTCATTATCCATCCTGTCATTTTTCTAGCAGATGCGATTGATACAATGTTATGGTCCTTGAAGGTGAGATCCTCCGACATGATCACTCCCAGGTCTTTGACGTTGGTGTTTCGCTCTATTTGGTGGCCAGAATTTGTTTTGTACTCTGAGGAAGATTTAATTTCCTCATGTTTACCATATCTGAGTAATTGAAATTTCTCATCGTTGAACTTCATATTGTTTTCTGCAGCCCACTGAAAGATTTGGTTGATGTCCGCCTGGAGCTTTGCAGTGTCTGCAATGGAAGACACTGTCATGCAGATTCGGGTGTCATCTGCAAAGGAAGACACGGTGCTGTGGCTGACATCCTTGTCTATGTCGGATATGAGGATGAGGAACAAGATGGGAGCGAGTACTGTGCCTTGTGGAACAGAGCTTTTCACCGTAGCTGCCTCGGACTTTACTCTGTTGACGACTACTCTCTGTGTTCTGTTAGTGAGGAAATTATAGATCCATCGACCGACTTTTCCTGTTATTCCTTTAGCACACATTTTGTGCGCTATTACGCCATGGTCACACTTGTCGAAGGCTTTTGCAAAGTCTGTATATATTACATCTGCATTCTTTTTGTCTTCTAGTGCATTTAGGACCTTGTCGTAGTGATCCAATAGTTGAGACAGACAGGAGCGACCTGTTCTAAACCCATGTTGCCCTGGGTTGTGTAACTGATGGGTTTCTAGATGGGTGGTGATCTTGCTTCTTAGGACCCTTTCAAAGATTTTTATGATATGGGATGTTAGTGCTATTCGTCTGTAGTTCTTTGCTGTTGCTTTACTGTCCCCTTTGTGGAGTGGGGCTATGTCTGTTGTTTTTAGTAACTGTGGGACGACCCCCGTGTCCATGCTCCCTCTCCATAGGATGGAAAAGGCTCGTGATAGGGGCTTCTTGCAGTTCTTGATGAACACAGAGTTCCATGAGTCTGGCCCTGGGGCAGAGTGCATGGGCATGTCATTTATCGCCTGTTCGAAGTCATTTGGCGTCAGGATAACATCGAATAGGCTTGTGTTAATCAAATTTTGTGGCTCTCTCATAAAAAATTCATTTTGATCTTCGACTCTCAGTCTGGTTAGCGGCTTGCTAAAAACTGAGTCATATTGGGACTTGAGTAGCTCACTCATTTCCTTGCTGTCATCTGTGTAGGACCCATCTTGTTTAAGTAGGGGCCCAATACTGGACGTTGTTCTCGATTTTGATTTGGCATAAGAGAAGAAATACTTTGGGTTTCTTTCAATTTCATTTATGGCTTTTAGTTCTTCCCGCGATTCCTGACTCCTAAAGGATTCTTTTAGCTTATGTTCGATGCTTGCTATTTCTCTGACCAGTGTCTCCCTACGCATTTCAGATATATTGACCTCTTTTAGCCGCTCTGTTATTCTTTTCCGTCGCCTGTAAAGGGAGCGCCTGTCTCTTTCTATTTTACATCTACTCCTCCTTTTTCTTAGAGGAATAAGCCTTGTGCATACATCGAGTGCCACCGAGTTAATCTGTTCTAGGCATAAGTTGGGGTCTGTGTTGCTTAGTATATCTTCCCAGCTTATATCGGTTAGGACTTGGTTTACTTGGTCCCACTTTATGTTTTTGTTATTGAAGTTGAATTTGGTGAATGCTCCCTCGTGACTAATCTCATTATGTCGGTCTGGGGCTCCGCGCATACATGACTAAACCTCAATTATGTTGTGATCTGAGTATATTGTTTTTGATATGGTGACATTTCTTATCAGATCATCATTGTTAGTGAAGATGAGGTCTAGTGTATTCTCCAGTCTAGTAGGCTCTATTATTTGCTGGTTTAAATTGAATTTTGTGCAGAGATTTAAAAGCTCACGTGAGTGTGAGTTTTCATCAGAGCTGCCTCCTGGTGTTATTACTGCAACAATATTATTTGCTATATTCCTCCATTTTAGGTGCCTTAAGTTAAAATCCCCAGGAGCAAGATGTTGGGTGCAGGAGCTGGAAGATTTTCCAGACAGTGGTCAATTTTTAACAGCTGTTCCTGGAATTGCTGGGATGTTGCATCCGGAGGCTTGTAGACTACCACAATGACTAGGTTTTGGTTCTCGACCTTTACTGCTAAAACTTCCACTACATCATTTGAGGCATTTAGCAGTTCTGTGCAAACAAGTGACTCTGCAATGTACAGGCCAACCCTCCCCCTTTTGCCTGTTCACTCTGTCACATCTGTATAGGTTGTAACCTGGGATCCATATTTCGTTGTCCAAGTGATCCTTTATGTGGGTCTCAGTGAAAGCCACGAACATTGCCTTTGCCTCTGCAAGCAGTCCACGGATGAAAGGTATTTTGTTGTTTGTTGCTGGCTTTAGACCCTGTATATTTGCCAAGAAGAATGTTATCGGACTGGTGGTATTGTTGGTACTGGGGGGGATTTTTTTCCGGCATTAGTATCTGTATCTGTTGGTTTGGAGTGGAGGCCATCGACTGTGGTTCCACTCCAGGAATGACTGGATTTGGTGTACGATTTCTGCCATTTCCTGTCAGTTTTTTTTCCTTCCTGGCACTAAAAAACCTCTCCCTCTTGAGTGGCTGTGGCTACCCAGGTTTTCCCATGGCCTGGATGTTTTGTATCTTTTTGTCCCCTTTAGATGGTGGTGAACCTTAAATTGTGCTGCCAATATCTTTTAGAGACTTAGTCTGTGAAATGGCTCAAATAGTTCCTTTGGGGGCCATCTAGTGCAAAAGAAGATGCTTGCCAAAATTGCTAAACATTTTTCATGGCACAAAATGCAGGAAAAGATAAAGCAATATGTGAAAAGTTGCCCCACGTGTCAGTTAATTGGCAAACCCTCACACAATCCCCCTTTAGCCCTCCTTATTCCAGTTCCAGTGAGTGGAGAACCATTCTCCAGGTTAGTGATCGACTGCACTGGACCACTTCCTAAAATGAAGAAAGGAAACCAATATCTTTTCACCACTGTAGACATGGTTACAAGACATCCCAAGGCCATTTCCCTAAGGAAAATTAATGCCCAGATTATTGCTCAGGCATTACATAAATTTTTTCTCAGTTTGGTATCCCTAAAGAAGTACAGCCCGACCAAGGAACCAATTTCACTTCCAAATTCTTTCAAGACGCATTCTCTCACGTGGGAACAAAATCAAAATTCATGACAGCCTATCACTCACAATCACAAGGAGTGGTTGAAAGGTTTCACAGAACCTTAATAGTTATGAGAACACATTGCCAGTAATTTAATGAGGATTGGGACAATGAGATTCCACTCCTGTTGCTTGCCCTAAGAGAGACTGTACAAGAAAGCTTAGGATTCACTCCATTTGAACTCACTTTTGGGCACCAAGTTAGAGGACTTATGTTGATGCTCAAAGAGGCCTGGACGAATGAAACCGGCCCCACCTTTGTCCTCCCCTGTGGCCATCAGGAATCATCTCTCAGTAGTTCAAATATTGGCCGCCGAGAACTTAAAAGGGGCCCAAATAAAAATGAAACATCGGTATGACCGAGGATCAAAATTCCGGACTTTCAAACCTGACCAAGGATCAAAACTCCGGACTTTCAAACCTGGAGATCTGGTACTAGTACAACGATTCACCCCGGGCCAACCCCATCAACTGAAGTTCAGTGGCCCATTGGAGGTGGTAAGAAGAGTGAACAACATGAATTATGTGATAAAAACACCCAAGAGAAGAAACTCCGAATGGATTTATACCCTAAACCAGATTAATGCCTATGTTCCCCCACTTTCTCCCATCAGTACATATTTGCCTTACCAGAAGGAAGAAACACCCCAGTCAGGAAATGAAGAATTAGGAATTCCAATGAGCTTGAAAAAATCAGAAGCCTTACAGAATTTAGCACAAGCCTTACAGAATACACATCAAAGTGTTCCAGAGACACCACAAATGCTAACACCTCTTTGTCAATTGTTAAACAGTTAAGTTGATGCTTCTTTAATTTAGATGAAAAGTAAGACAGAAGATGTAGTGAGAGGGTGGTGCTTGTTGTATTAACACAGCACCTAACGCGTAAGCACTCGCATCAATCTGTAGATGAAAGGGTAGGGTGAATTCAGGGCTTCGCAACATGGGAGAGGCCGAAAGTAGTCTTTTTAACTGTCTAAAAGCTAGCTCACACTCTGATGTCCAGGTGAATTTCATTTTAAGACTTGTGGCTTTGATTAAAGGAAAAGCTATTTGGGTGAAATTGGGGCAGAAATAGTGATAATCACCAGCTATCCCAAAGAATCTTTGCATTGTTTCTGATCTTTTTGTCTAGAGGGGCTACCTTGCCCTGACTGATCCAGAATCCTAAATATTTAACTCTGGCTCGTCTGAATTCACACTTGGACAAGTTGATTGTGAAATTGTACTGGTGTAAGAGTTCGAATAAGGCTTGGAGTTGCCTCATGTGTTGATCCAAACTAGCACTAAAAATTACCAGATCATCCAGATAGGCTTCTACACCTTTCAAATCTTTAGTCATTTGATGCATTAGACGTTGAAAGGTCGAAGTTGCATTACAAAGTCCGAAGGGCATTACTCTGTAATTGTACAGACCACCTCACACCACAAAAGCCGATATTTCCTTCACCTTAGGTGAGAGGGGTACCGGGTAATATCCTCGTAACAAATCCAACTTGCTTATGTATTTGGCTCCAGCCACTTGATCTATTAAATCGTCAATTCATGGGATTGGGAATTCATCAGGTATAGTAAGGGAGTTAACTATCCTGAAGTCAGTGCCCATTCGTTTGGTCCCATCGGGTTTAGGCATCAGGATGCACGGTGAGGTCCATGAACTTAGACTGGGTTCGGCTAATCCATTTGTGAGCAACCAATCCACTTCCTTTTCTAATTCTGCTTGCTTTGGAGGGCTCATCTGGTAGAGGGCTGCTTAACTGGAGTGTTCATTTCGAGATTTACCTTAAAAGCTAAGAACACACAGATGAACCACAGAGATGTTAGGAAATATTTCTTCAGGCTAAAGGCGGTACACAAATGGAATGAACTGGATGAGATGGTGGGGGACAAACTCAATGCACAATTTGAAGAGTAGGTAAGACAGGACCTAACAGACCAGGAACCAGCATATACCGGCCAATTCTTGAGGTAAAGAGGGTAACAAAGAGCTAAGTCTTGACACCCATAAACACAACACGGTGAGCACATTTCATTGAGTATATATATATATTCATAAAGCACTTACACGAGTTAGGTTAAGAAAGGTAAAACTAAATAGGATAGGTAGCATCACACATACCTAAAACATGTATATATATAACCAAAAATATGAAAATACAAAAAACGGCTGTGATGCGCTGGCAGAGACGATCAAGCCAAGAGAAGAAGCATTCACATCTGCATGACTGTCACTTGTGTTACATGACGTCACTTGTGTTACATGACTGTCACTTGTGTTACATAACTGTCACTTGTGTTACATGACTCACTTGTGTTACATGACGTCACTTGTGTTACATAACTCACTTGTGTTACATGACTGTCACTTGTTACGTAACTCACTTGTGCTACAGGACTGTCACTTGTGTTACATAACTCACTTGTGTTACATGACTGTCACTTGTGTTACATAACTCACTTGTGTTACATGGCTGTTACTTGTGTTACATAACTCACTTGTGTTACATGACTGTCACTTGTGTTACATAACTCACTTGTGTTACATGACTGTTACTTGTGTTACATAACTCACTTGTGTTACATGACTGTCACTTGTGTTACATAATTCACTCGTGTTACATGATTGTCACTCCTGTTACATGACTGTCACTTGTGTTACATGATTCACTTTTGTTACATAATTCACTTGTGTTACATGATTGTCACTCGTGTTACATAACTGTCACTTGTGTTACATAACTGTCACTTGTGTTACATGACTGTCACTTGTGTTACATGACTGTCACTTGTGTTACATAACTGTCACTTGTGTTACATAACTGTCACTTGTGTTACATAACTGTCACTTGTGTTACATAACTGTCACTTGTGTTACATGACTGTCACTTGTGTTACATGACTGTCACTTGTGTTACATAACTGTCACTTGTGTTACATAACTGTCACTTGTGTTACATGACTGTCACTTGTGTTACATGACTGTCACTTGTGTTACATACTGTCACTTGTGTTACATACTGTCACTTGTGTTACATACTGTCACTTGTGTTACATAACTGTCACTTGTGTTACATAACTGTCACTTGTGTTACATAACTGTCACTTGTGTTACATAACTGTCACTTGTGTTACATGACTGTCACTTGTGTTACATAACTGTCACTTGTGTTACATGACTGTCACTTGTGTTACATGACTGTCACTTGTGTTACATGACTGTCACTTGTGTTACATGACTGTCACTTGTGTTACATGACTGTCACTTGTGTTACATAACTGTCACTTGTGTTACATAACTGTCACTTGTGTTACATAACTGTCACTTGTGTTACATAACTGTCACTTGTGTTACATAACTGTCACTTGTGTTATACGACTGTCACTTGTGTTACATAACTGTCACTTGTGTTACATAACTGTCACTTGTGTTACATAACTGTCACTTGTGTTACATAACTGTCACTTGTGTTACATAACTGTCACTTGTGTTACATGACTGTCACTTGTGTTACATGACTGTCACTTGTGTTACATAACTGTCACTTGTGTTACATAACTGTCACTTGTGTTACATAACTGTCACTTGTGTTACATAACTGTCACTTGTGTTACATAACTGTCACTTGTGTTACATAACTGTCACTTGTGTTACATAACTGTCACTTGTGTTACATAATTGTCAACTGTGTTCCATGACTGTCACTTGTGTTCCATGACTGTCACTTGTGTTACATAACTGTCACTTGTGTTACATAACTGTCACTTGTGTTACATAACTGTCACTTGTGTTACATGACTGTCACTTGTGTTACATGACTGTCACTTGTGTTACATAACTGTCACTTGTGTTACATAATTGTCACTTGTGTTACATAACTGTCACTTGTGTTACATAACTGTCACTTGTGTTACATAATTGTCAACTGTGTTCCATGACTGATATAAACCCACTGTTCACTCCCTCCCTCCCTCCCTCCTTCCCTCCCCTCCACTACACCCCTCATTCTCTCCCCTCCACAACACTCCTCCCTCCCTCTCCTCCACTGCATCCCTCCCTCCCTCTCCTCCACAACACTCCTCCCTCCCTCTCCTCCACTGCATCCCTCCCTCCCTCTCCTCCACTGCATCCCTCCCTCCCTCTCCTCCACTGCATCCCTCCCTCCCTCTCCTCCACAACACCCCTCCCTCCCTCTCCTCCACTGCATCCCTCCCTCCCTCTCCTCCACTGCATCCCTCCCTCCCTCTCCTCCACAACACCCCTCCCTCCCTCTCCTCCACTGCATCCCTCCCTCCCTCTCCTCCACAACACCCCTCCCTCCCTCTCCTCCACTGCATCCCTCCCTCCCTCTCCTCCACAACACCCCTCCCTCCCTCTCTTCCACTGCATCCCTCCCTCCCTCTCCTCCACTGCATCCCTCCCTCCCTCTCCTCCACTGCATCCCTCCCTCTCCTCCACTGCATCCCTCCCTCCCTCTCCTCCACAACACCCCTCCCTCCCTCTCCTCCACAACACCCCTCCCTCCCTCTCCTCCACTGCATCCCTCCCTCCCTCCCTCTCCTCCACAACACTCCTCCCTCCCTCTCTTCCACTGCATCCCTCCCTCCCTCTCCTCCACTGCATCCCTCCCTCCCTCTCCTCCACTGCATCCCTCCCTCCCTCTCCTCCACAACAACCCTCCCTCCCTCTCCTCCACTGCATCCCTCCCTCCCTCTCCTCCACAACACCCCTCCCTCCCTCTCCTCCACTGCATCCCTCCCTCCCTCTCCTCCACTGCATCCCTCCCTCCCTCTCCTCCACTGCATCCCTCCCTCCCTCTCCTCCACTGCATCCCTCCCTCCCTCTCCTCCACTGCATCCCTCCCTCCCTCTCCTCCACTGCATCCCTCCCTCCCTCTCCTCCACAACACCCCTCCCTCCCTCTCCTCCACAACACCCCTCCCTCCCTCTCCTCCACTGCATCCCTCCCTCCCTCCCTCTCCTCCACAACACTCCTCCCTCCCTCTCTTCCACTGCATCCCTCCCTCCCTCTCCTCCACTGCATCCCTCCCTCCCTCTCCTCCACTGCATCCCTCCCTCCCTCTCCTCCACAACACCCCTCCCTCCCTCTCCTCCACTGCATCCCTCCCTCCCTCTCCTCCACAACACCCCTCCCTCCCTCTCCTCCACTGCATCCCTCCCTCCCACTCCTCCACTGCATCCCACCCTCCCTCTCCTCCACTGCATCCCTCCCTCCCTCTCCTCCACTGCGTCCCTCCCTCCCTCTCCTCCACTGCATCCCTCCCTCCCTCTCCTCCACAACACCCCTCCCTCCCTCTCCTCCACTGCATCCCTCCCTCTCCTCCACTGCATCCCTCCCTCCCTCTCCTCCACTGCATCCCTCCCTCCCTCTCCTCCACTGCATCCCTCCCTCCCTCTCCTCCACTGCATCCCTCCCTCCCTCTCCTCCACTGCATCCCTCCCTCCCTCTCCTCCACAACACTCCTCCCTCCCTCTCCTCCACTGCATCCCTCCCTCCCTCTCCTCCACTGCACCCCTCCCTCCCTCTCCTCCACTGCATCCCTCCCTCCCTCTCCTCCACTGCATCCCTCCCTCCCTCTCCTCCACAACACTCCTCCCTCCCTCTCCTCCACTGCATCCCTCCCTCCCTCTCCTCCACAACACTCCTCCCTCCCTCTCCTCCACTGCATCCCTCCCTCCCTCTCCTCCACTGCATCCCTCCCTCCCTCTCCTCCACTGCACCCCTCCTTCCCTCCCCAACACCCTTCCTTCCCTCTCCTCCACTGCACCCCTCCCTCCCTCTCCTCCACAACACTCCTCCCTCCCTCTCCTCCACTGCATCCCTCCCTCCCTCTCCTCCACTGCATCCCTCCCTCCCTCTCCTCCACTGCACCCCTCCTTCCCTCCACTCCACTACACCCTTCCTTCCCTCTCCTCCACTGCACCCCTCCCTCCCTCTCCTCCACTGCATCCCTCCCTCCCTCCCCTACACTGCACCCCTCCTTCCCTCCACTCCACAATACCCTTCCCTCCCTCTCCTCCACTACACCCCTCCCTCCCTCTCCTCCACTACACCCCTCCCTCACTATATGTCCTCCACTACACCCCTCCCTCCCTCCCTCTCTCTCCACTACACCACTCCCTCTCCTCCACTACACCTCTCCCTCCTCTCCCACACTGGTACTAGCCCGCCCAGTAACGGTACTCATTTCCTGCTGTCCTCACACACACACACACACACACACACACACACACACACACACGATAAGGAGCAGGAAGACTGGCCTAGTAGTGACTAGCGAAGAGGCTGGGCCAGGAACTGTGAATCGACCCCTAAAATCACGTATAGTTGAATACACACATGCATGCAATCATACCAGTAAAACCGCATGTATATGCACCAATATACACGTATATGCGCACGTGCACACAGACGCACACATGCACGCGCGCTTGCACACGCAATGCCTCAAAAGAAGAGGTACGATAAAGCTCCTGGAGCAGTGAGAGTGGACCTAGTAACGACCACCGAGGAGTCGGGGCCAGGAGCTGTGAAACGACCCCTGCAACCACAAATAGGTGAGTACAGGAGCTTCTGCAAGGCTGGCCGACGTGAGAACCACCTTGAAGCTGAACATGGAGTCGTTGAAGACACTGTTATCCCACATACGTCACACCAGCCACACCAGCATGTACCACCACCAACCAACCAACCCACACTTCGTCAACCACTATCCCACATACGTCACACCAGCCACACCAGCATGTACCACCACCAACCAACCAACCCACACTTCGTCAACCACTATCCCACATACGTCACACCAGCCACACCAGCATGTACCACCACCAACCAACCAACCCACACTTCGTCAACCACTATCCCACATACGTCACACCAGCCACACCAGCATGTACCACCACCAACCAACCAACCCACACTTCGTCAACCACTATCCCACATATGTCACACCAGCCACACCAGCATGTACCACCACCAACCAACCAACCCACACTTCGTCAACCACTATCCCACATACGTCACACCAGCCACACCAGCATGTACCACCACCAACCAACCAACCCACACTTCGTCAACCACTATCCCACATACGTCACACCAGCCACACCAGCATGTACCACCACCAACCAACCAACCCACACTTCGTCAACCACTATCGCACATACGTCACACCAGCCACACCAGCATGTACCACCACCAACCAACCAACCCACACCTCGTCAACCACTATCCCACATACGCCACACCAGCATGTACCACCACCAACCAACCCACACCTCGTCAACCACTATCCCACATACGCCACACCAGCATGTACCACCACCAATCAACCAACCCACACCTCGTCAACCACTATCCCACATACGCCACACCAGCATGTACCACTACCAACCAACCAACACCTCGTCAACCACTATCCCACATACGTCACACCAGCCACACCAGCATGTACCACCACCAACCAACCAACCCACACCTCGTCAACCACTATCCCACATACGTCACACCAGCCACACCAGCATGTACCACCACCAACCAACCAACCCACACCTCGTCAACCACTATCCCACATACGTCACACCAGCCACACCAGCATGTACCACCACCAACCAACCAACCCACACCTCGTCAACCACTATCCCACATATGTCACACCAGCCACACCAGCATATACCACCACCCACCAACCAACCCACACCTCGTCAACCACTATCCCACATACGTCACACTAGCCACACCAGCATGTACCACCACCAACCAACCAACCCACACCTCGTCAACCACTATCCCACATACGTCACACTAGCCACACCAACATGTACCACCATCCACCAAAGAACTCACACCTCGTCAACCACGTGCACACACTGCTAATCAAAAGCTGTGGGGTTTTAAAAGAGACGAGTCGAATTAACTAAAATAGGCAAGAGTGGAAGGTAGTTCTAATTCCTTTGATCAAGAGCCTTCATGAACCTCAAAGCAACCCGTTTCATACGATGCCACAATAAGAAAAACCCACGCAAATAAAGAGGCCAGGATCTGTGAATCGACCCCTGCAACCACAAATAGGTGAGCACAGTGAGGGGGGTAAACAGTGTAGAGACCTTCCAACCTGACGTGTCTTGGAGCCATGGTAAAAGTCTTGGAGTTTACAACAAGACTGGTCCCGGAGCCGAGGAAAAAAGTTCAGGCAGGGAGATACAATAAGGGCATACAAGGCATTTAGTGGGATCGGCAGAGTGAAGAGTGACTGTTTGGGGAAGGTACAGAGCCGGTCAAACCACCAATCTAATCAACATTTCTCTGCTAATACCAATAAATATTATTATTAGCAGTAATTATGACTGCATTCCTATTAGTATTATTGCCATCATCATCATCAATCACCAGCACCACCACTACACACTGCAACCTAGCCTGAATATTCAAATTAAGACCCCAACCTTTCAAATTTATTCATCATAGTGTGTTCTCTGCTGTTTGTTCTAAATGCACAACCACCGCCTCCATGACCTTTGACCTGAACTTCTCAACTGTAGACAGCATCCAGCACCACTAATGATAGTCAGTATTTCATCGTCACTAAGACAATGAGTCGAGTGACTCACACGAGCCTTCAACAGTACTGATCTGACTGTGTATGGTAGAGTGCCACAGGTGGGTCCCCGTTCTCGGTTCGTAGTTCAAGAGAGTTTATCACCTCTATGTAACGTTTCATTTATTGGGGTCATGGTATGTTATAAATGTTTAAGTTTTTAATTGCATGACGACCCCGCGGTGCACTCTCACAAGACTTCAGTTACGCTGCTCCACTCGACTACACAGTCATCTAGGCTGCGCAACCACGATCACAAAAACGAAGATAATTTAACCCCTTAACAAGTATTGTGTAATAACTTTTCAGTGTATATGTACACAGAGATGCAAAGCCCTAGGTATACATAGGGATGTGGATGTCTGAGAAGCCCTCTGCAGCATACTGTTACGTTGGTGTGGCTGCCACAGACCTTGAAACACGTACAATGTATGCATACACTGTACGTGTTTCAAGGACAGAGGGAGGACAGAGAACCAGGTTTCTGATTAGCAGCACTGGTAATCAGAAACCTGCGGAGTTCTGAAAGAGATGAGACGAATTAACAAAAGGTAGCTCTAATTCCTTTGATCAAGAGCCTTCACGAGCCTCAAAACAACCCCCTTTCAAAGGATGCCACAACAATAAGTAAAATACACGTAAGTAAAGGTAAATTAAATAATATTTATATAACTCCTAAAATTATATATCATAATATTTATATAAGAAACAATAAGTGGGTCTGAGCCATCATCACTACAGCGGCTCTGAGCACTCTTCCTTACCTAAGTGTAACTTAAGTGTAACTTATGTAACATTTGGGTAACTTGACTGTGGAAACACATCGCCAGTCAGTGGTTTCATCAGTCCAATGCAGAGAAAAACGGTGGAAAATGAAGAGGAGTTTGAGGTAATCAGTCACTCAGCCTAGAGATGAGTCCATCAATCTTGACTAAGGTACTTTAATTGAGATTGATGGAATGAACACATCATCTCCAGGCTGAGGGACTGATTACTTCAAACTCATCTTCATCTTCCACCGTTCTTCTCTGTGTTGCACTGATGAAGCCACTATCTGACGAAACGTTTCCACAATAAAGTTACACAAGTGTTACACAAAGTCTCTCACTCCTCAGCTTGTCAGTTTTCTAAACCATTTATATATTAAACGTAACTTTAATGAAAGGAATAACTGATTGTAAACTGATTATATTTCACACATTGATAATTTATTCTCTGCTCTTCTGGTACAAATTTTATTATTATTATTATTATTTCGCACTCTTATAAAGAGTCCTACACATCTCATTACCATACATACCAATGATAAATACGAATGTTTTGCAACTTGATTAATGTGAAAATAATTACAAATGTCTGCCTCTCTTTCTCTCTCTCTCTCTCTCTCTCTCTCTCTCTCTCTCTCTCTCTCTCTCTCTGAGAGTTATTTCAGCCCTTCAAACTCATTAGTCGACCATTAACAGCCATTAGACTATTAAGTAAACAATTAGCTTAGTAATACCTAATTTTTTTTTTTTTATATTTTATTTAAACTCAGGTACAAAATTATATGGGAACATAATCAATATGTAACAAGATACAGGCAGTAAAACGATAATCTGCAGTGACTACACAAATACCAAAGAAGCACTTATATAATGACATCAGAATTGGCTGCTGCACTCCAATCAAACACTACTTTTATGTAATACCTAATTAGTTCATTCGAAGCCTCACAATACAGAACTCCTATATTAGTTGACAAGACACAAGTGCAATAATCGGGTATGTTTATTGCTGAAAAGTTTTGTCTACGGGGTAGGCTTCTTCAGTCAAATAAAGAAAATGGATTGCAGCAGCAGACGTGAAGAGGTAAAGATGATGTACTCAATCAACCTAGAAAAAATAGTTTGAGGTTGTCAGTCCCTCAGCCTGAAGAAGAGTTGAGTTCCATGGTCTGGAAGCAGAAGTATAAAAATAGAGGAAATAGTCTGGTGATACCAACAACATGTGGAAAAAGACACTTATGTACAGTTCAGGACATTTATTAAAGGAAACGTTTCGCCACGAGTGACTTCTTCAGTCCTAATACAGAGAAAACAAAGAATATGAGTATATATATATAGTGGTAGGAGTCAGGTGAAGTGTCGCGTGGATTGAGTTTTCGGTGGTGGCAGTAGTAGTAGTAGTAGTAGAAGTAGAAGTAGTAGAAGTAGTAGTAGTAGTATAAGTAGTATAAGTAGTATAAGTAGTGTAAGTAGTATAAGTAGTATAAGTAGTAGTAGTAGTAGTAGAACTAAGGTGGTGAGACGGATGGCTACAAAGGGACCTGTTGATATCATGTTACAGCAGTTTCCAGAATGGATAATATCCTGTTGATTAGCAATTTTTAGATACTGTAACTACCGGATTTTTGCTCTATAGTGTTACTGACAGCAATTAGTGGAGCTTCTATGCATTTTCTCCGTCTTAAATCGTCTCTTTAATCACTAGTTTAGTCTCATTGAATTTCATGAGGTGTCCAACATCGTCCCTATGTTGAACACACGCGTTTGTACGTCTCTCTGCACCGGGAACCGGTGGTGAGAATCCTGGCACTTACTACTGCACTGCAGTTTCTTTTTTTAAGTAGTTCGTCTGCGTCTCGTTCCCCGGACACCAGTGGTGAGAGTCGCGCCTCTCACCACTGGGCTACCCCAATGGATGTACTGTTTTACGGTAATCATCTCTGCAAGCATTTTTGTGTTCCGTGATCCTAATGTCCAGAGATTTGGCTGTTTCCCCCATATATACTTTGTCACACCCCTAGGACCTAGTAGCGATCAGTGAAGAGGCGGAGCCAGGAGCTATGAATCAACCCCTGTAACAACAAACAGTTGAGTACAAATACGTGAGTACACACACACACACACACACACACACACACACACACACACACACACACACACACACACACAGTGCACACTACCGAGGAAGAAGTGAAGAGGCTTCTGAGTGAGCTAGATACCTCAAAGGCAATGGGGCCAGATAACATCTCCCCATGGGTATTGAGAGAGGGAGCAGAGGTGCTATGTGTACCCTTAACAACAATATTCAATACATCTATCGAAACAGGGAGATTGCCTGAGGCATGGAAGACAGCAAATGTAGTCCCAATCTTTAAAAAAGGAGACAGACATGAAGCATTAAACTACAGACCAGTGTCACTGACATGTATAGTATGCAAAATCATGGAGAAGATTATCAGGAGAAGAGTGGTGGAACACCTAGAAAGGAACGATCTCATCAACAGCAGCCAACATGGTTTCAGGGACGGGAAATCCTGTGTCACAAACCTACTGGAGTTCTATGACATGGTGACAGCAGTAAGACAAGAGAGAGAGGGGTGGGTGGATTGCATTTTCTTGGACTGCAAGAAGGCGTTTGACACAGTTCCACACAAGAGATTGGTGCAAAACTGGAGGACCAAGCAGGGATAACAGGGAAGGCACTACAATGGATCAGGGAATACTTGTCAGGAAGACAGCAGCGAGTCATGGTACGTGGCGAGGTGTCAGAGTGGGCACCTGTGACCAGCGGGGTCCCACAGGGGCCAGTCCTAGGACTAGTGCTGTTTCTGGTATTTGTGAACGACATGACGGAAGGAATAGACTCTGAGGTGTCCCTGTTTGCAGATGACATGAAGTTGATGAGAAGAATTCACTCGATCGAAGACCAGGCAGAACTACAAAGGGATCTGGACAGGCTGCAGACCTGGTCCAGCAATTGGCTCCTGGAGTTCAATCCCACCAAGTGCAAAGTCATGAAGATTGGGGAAGGGCAAAGAAGGCCGCAGACGGAGTACAGTCTAGGGGGTCAGAGACTACAAACCTCACTCAAGGAAAAAGATCTTGGGGTGAGTATAACACCAGGCACATCTCCTGAAGCGCACATCAACCAAATAACTGCTGCAGCATATGGGCGCCTAGCAAACCTCAGAACAGCATTCCGACATCTTAATAAGGAATCATTCAGGACCCTGTACACCGTGTACGTTAGGCCCATATTGGAGTATGCGGCACCAGTTTGGAACCCACACCTAGCCAAGCACGTGAAGAAACTAGAGAAAGTGCAAAGGTTTGCAACAAGGCTAGTCCCAGAGCTAAGAGGTATGTCCTACGAGGAGAGGTTAAGGGAAATCAACCTGACGACACTGGAGGACAGGAGAGATAGGGGGGACATGATAACGACATACAAAATACTGAGAGGAATTGACAAGGTGGACAAAGACAGGATGTTCCAGAGATTGGACACAGTAACAAGGGGGCACAGTTGGAAGCTGAAGACACAGATGAATCACAGGGATGTTAGGAAGTATTTCTTCAGCCACAGAGTAGTCAGTAAGTGGAATAGTTTGGGAAGCGATGTAGTGGAGGCAGGATCCATACATAGCTTTAAGCAGAGGTATGATAAAGCTCACGGCTCAGGGAGAGTGACCTAGTAGCGATCAGTGAAGAGGCGGGGCCAGGAGCTCGGACTCGACCCCCGCAACCTCAACTAGGTGAGTACAACTAGGTGAGTACACACACACACAACACACACACACACACACACACACACACACACTCCACAAAGAAAACACTAAA
This sequence comes from Cherax quadricarinatus, assembly GCF_038502225.1. NCBI lineage: Eukaryota > Metazoa > Arthropoda > Malacostraca > Decapoda > Parastacidae > Cherax > Cherax quadricarinatus. Next base: position 77,096,825 of record NC_091292.1, on the reverse strand, counting down.
GCAAAGAAAAAAACGAGGCGTTACACTAGAATAAGTCAGAAAGATATATAATAAATTCCTGGCCACACCTTCCACAACCACTTCAAAGTGACCTGCTGCTCTCCTCTATTAGGGACACCTCCCTCCCTACGCTCTGGGGAGTAGTAGGGGGATAGGTGAGGTGGAGGGGAGGGGAGGGGAGAGGGGAGGGGAGGGGAGGGGAGAGGGGAGGGGAGGGGAGGGAGAGGGGAGAGGGGAGGGGAGGGGAGAGGGGAGGGGAGAGGGGAGGGGAGGGGAAGAGGAGGGGAGAGGAGAGGGATTGGGAGAGGGGAGGGGAGAGGGGAGGGGAGAGGAGAGGGATTGGGAGAGGGGAGGGGACTACAGGGTTTGAAAGGAGTGAATTCTCGTTGTTCCTAGTGATATGCCTGTATATTCTTACAGTAGGTAGTGTGAGAGATGGGATGGGAAGGAAGAGGCTTCAGTATTCCACCTACTGGACTGTTTTATCCGATTTAACATCCTACACTGCTACACTTGAAGCTACACTTGTTAACACCCTACACTACTACACTTGAAGCTACACTTGCTAACACCCTACACTGCTACACTTGAACCTACACTTATTAACATCCGACACTGCTACACTTGAAGCTACACTTAGTTCACTAAAGAACAAAAATGGCACAATAACTTGACTGGAACAATACATAAATAACCCGCACATTGGAGAGAGAAGCTTATGACGTTTCCGTCCGACTTGAACCATTTACAAGTCACACTGAATGCAACATATGGGAATCTCTATTCAGGAAACGTTTCGCCACACAGTGGCTTCATCAGTCCGATACAAAGTAGAAAGGCGTAAGGAGAGGAGGAGTTTGAGGTAATCAGTCCCTTAGCCTGGAGTCGATGTGTTCAGTCCACCAATCTTGTAGAATGTACAGCATAGGGCCGTAGACGTGGCTTATATACTGTAGTGAGGTGAGGTGAAACAGGAGGAGGTGAGGTCATAGTGGTACCATCCACTAGTCGAAGTAGGTCTTCGTCCAAAGGTTGGACAAGTGTTGAAGAATTCTTTGTAACAAGATTCCATGATGCTGCAGTGTCAGACAGTTGTGATGAATGGTTTGAAAAACCGACAAGTTGAAGATTGAGACACTTATGCAACATATAAGAACATAAGAACGAAGGAACACTGCAGAAGGCCTACTGGCCCATGCGAGGCAGGTCCAAGTCTCCTACCTGCTTAAGCCAATGCACCCAACCTAGTCGGGTCAGGTCACATTGACTTAAGGGAGGAACACGGCAACCCACCTGGTAGCACAAGCTATCAGGTCCAACTCGCACCCACCCACATCCACTCATGTATTTATCCAACCTATTTTTAAAGCTACACAACGTTCTGGCCTCTTTAACTGTACTCGGGAGTTTGTTCCACTTATCCACAACTCTATTACCAAACCAGTACTTTCCTATATCCTTCCTGAATCTGATTTTTTCCAACTTAAAACCATTGCTGCGAGTCCTGTCTAGGCTAGATATTTTCAGCACACTATTTACATCCCCTTTATTTATTCCTGTCTTCCATTTATACACCTCAATCATATCCCCCCTAATTCTACGTCTTTCTAGAGAGTGCAGATTCAGGACCCTTAGTCTATCCTCATAGGGAAGGTTTCTGATACATGGGATCAACTTTGTCATCCTCCTTTGTACATTTTCCAGATAATTTATATCCATTCTGTAATACGGTGACCAAAACTGTGCAGCATAATCTAAATGAGGCCTAACCAAGGATGTATAGAGTTGAAGAACAACCTGAGGACTCCTATTATTTATGCTTCTTGATATGAAGCCAAGGATTCTATTAGCTTTATTGCGAACACTTATGCACTGTTGTCTTGGTTTCAGATTACTGCTAACCAGAACTCCTAAATCTTTTTCGCAATCCGTAATATTAAGATCTACATTATTTAGTTTATATGTGGCATGGTTATTGTCCTGTCCAACATTTAGAACTTTGCATTTGTCTATATTGAACTGCATCTGCCACTTCTCCGACCACTGCATCAGTCTATTCAAATCTTCCTGGAGTGCTCGAATGTCCTCGTCAGAATGAATTCGACGGCCTATTTTGGTGTCATCGGCAAACTTGCCGATGTCGCTCTTTATGCCCTCATCTATGTCGTTTATGTAGATTGTGAACAGCAGGGGGCCCAACACTGACCCCTGTGGAACACCGCTCGTGAGGCTTCCCCACTCTGATTTCTCCCCATTTATGCAAACTCTCTGCTGCCTATTTGTCAACCATGCCTCTATCCAGGAAAAAATTTCTCCTTCTATTCCATGTGCCTTAATTTTCCTCAATAGTCTCTGATGTGGGACCCTGTCAAAAGCCTTACTGAAGTCCATGTACACAATATCATATTCATTACCATGATCTACCTCCTCAAATACCTTAGTGAAAAAAGTTAATAAATTCGTAAGGCAGGAACGCCCCTTTGTAAAACAATGCTGAGATTCGTTGATTAATTTATGCTTTTCAAGGTGGCTACGAACTGCCTCGGCAATTATTGATTCCATAAATTTTCCCACTATGGAGGTTAGGCTTATTGGTCTATAGTTCGAAGCTAAGGACCTGCCACCTGCTTTGAAAATAGGTATCACATTTGCCATTTTCCACTTATCTGGCACCATGCCAGTTTGTAGTGATATGTTGAAAAGATTAGCCAAAGTGTGCTAAGCTCCTCTTTGCATTCCTTTAGAACCCTTGCATACAGTTCATCAGGGCCTGGGGATTTGTTAGGTTTTAATTTATCTATTTGCCTAAGGACCATGTCACTTGTGACCCTAATCGTGCACAGTTTATTATCGTCCTGTTCTACATAATTTATCATTACTGGAATATCGCTGGTATCCTCCTGTGTAAAAACTGAGAGGAAGTATGTGTTAAAAATTCTACACATTTCCTTATCACTGTCAGTGAGCTGACCCGAGGAACTTTTGAGTGGGCCTATCTTGTCCCTGATCTTACTTCTGTATACCTGAAAGAATCCTTTTCGGTTAGTCTTCGATTCTCTTGCAACTTTAACCTCATAATCTCTTTTTGCTTTTCTAATTCCCTTTTTTATTTCTCTCTTTAACTGAATATATCGATTTCTTAATTGCCCCTCTCCTCTTTTGATTTGCCTATATATGCCTCTCTTTTGACCAATCAGATATTTTAATCTATTGTTCATCCATTTAGGATCATTTTTGTTTGATCTGATTTCCCTATTTGGAACATAATTTGACTGAGCAGCTAGAACTACGCCCTGAAAAGCATCATATCAGCAACCATCACCACCTACCTGACCCTTAATCAGGTCATTTCAGTTCAGCCCACATAAGTAATTTTTCAGTCCTATGAAATCAGCCAAGCGAAAGTCAGGGACGGAGACTTGATTGCCGTTATTAGGGGAATTCCATGATATATTAAAACTGAGTGATTTGTGATCACTTTCCCCAAGCTCATCATTAACCTCAAGATTATTAATTAGTGTCTCCCTACTGGCAAGAACCAAGTCAAGGAGGTTATTTGCTCTAGTTGGCTCTGTCACAAACTGTTTTAAAAAACAATCCTGGATCGTATCAAGAAAGTCACCTGACTCTAAATTTCCTGTCAAATTGCTCCAGTCAATCTGTCTATAGTTGAAATCTCCCATTACCACAACATTTTCGTATGTAGATGCCTTACGAATTTCGTCCCATAGAAGTTTACTGCACTCCCTTTCAAGATTTGTGGCCCTGTAAATCACACCCAAAATTAGTTTTTCTCGGCCCTCGAGAAGCTGTAACCAAACAGATTCAGTGGCTGACGCTTCTACTTTTATATCTTGTCTAACACAACAATTTAAATTGTCTCTGACATACATCGCTACTCCACCACCCTTCCTGTTGACTCTGTCAGTGTGGAATAATTTATAGCCTTGTATGTGACATTCAGAGGGCATCTCTCTATCTTTCAGATTGAGCCAGGTCTCTGTTATAGCAATAATATCTATGTTTCCTGCACTTGCAATTAATCTTTGCTCATCTATCTTATTTCTTACACTCCTGCTATTAGTATAGTAAACCTTAAGGGAGCTAGTCCCTTGCTGTCCTCTGCTGTCCCCCTTTGTTTGCTGACCTGATCTATTGTCTTTATTTATAACTTCATGCTGAATGCCTTTTATACATTTACTGATTCCAACCCTAGTGTTCCAACCTGCTTGTTTCCCACACACACCCATACCTCTATCTTCTATCAGTTTAAAATCATAGTCATTTCACCAATGCCCTTCTCAATTGAGTTTGCAAGTGCTACCACCCCAGCCCCAGAGAGATGTACCCCATCCCTTGCATACATATCATGTTTGCCATAAAAGTTGTACCAGTTGTCGATGAATGGGATTGCAAGTTCCTTGCAGTATCTGTCTAGCCAGCAATTTACACCAATTGCCCTAGACAGCCATTCATTTCCTACTCCCCTTCTAGGCAAGATGCTACATATGGGAATCTCTATTCAGGAAACTTTTCGCCACAAAGTGGCTTCATCAGTCCGATACAAAGTAGAAAGGCGTAAGGAGAGGAGGAGTTTGATGTAATCAGTCCCTCAGCCTGGAGTCGATGTGTTCAGTCCATCAGTCTTGTAGAATGTACAGCATAGGGCCGTAGACGTGGCTTATATACTGTAGTGAGGTGAGGTGAAGCAGGAGGAGGTGAGGTCATAGTGGTACCATCCACTAGTCGAAGTAGGTCTTCGTCCAAAGGTTGGACAAGTGTTGAAGAATTCTTTGTAACAAGATTCCATGATGCTGCAGTGTCAGATAGTATATAAGCCACGTCTACGGCCCTATGCTGTACATTCTACAAGACTGATGGACTGAACACATCGACTCCAGGCTGAGGGACTGATTACCTCAAACTCCTCCTCTCCTTACGCCTTTCTACTTTGTATCGGACTGATGAAGCCACTTTGTGGCGAAACGTTTCCTGAATAGAGATTCCCATATGTTGCATAAGTGTCTCAATCTTCAACTTGTCGGTTTTTCAAACCATTCATCACAACTGTCTGACACTGCAGCATCATGGAATCTTGTTACAAAGAATTCTTCAACACTTGTCCAACCTTTGGACGAAGACCTACTTCGACTAGTGGATGGTACCACTATGACCTCACCTCCTCCTGCTTCACCTCACCTCACTACAGTATATAAGCCACGTCTACGGCCCTATGCTGTACATTCTACAAGATTGATGGACTGAACACATCGACTCCAGGCTGAGGGACTGATTACCTCAAACTCCTCCTCTCCTTACGCCTTTCTACTTTGTATCGGACTGATGAAGCCACTGTGTGGCGAAACGTTTCCTGAATAGAGATTCCCATATGTTGCATAAGTGTCTCAATCTTCAACTTGTCGGTTTTTCAAACCATTCATCACAAGTCACACTAACACACGAAGGTGAGGGTGCCAGTATATTTAGAAGAGGCGAACAGGGACGGGATAAACAGAAGAAGGAAGTGGAGAAGTAGTAGTATAGGTAATGTTGGTAGTGGAAGTAAGGACATAACATAAGAAGGAACACTACAACAGGCCTACTGACCCATGCGGAGCAGGTCCATGTCCTTCCCCCGGATTAGCCCAATGACCCACCCAGACTGGACACATTCACTCAAGGAGCACGGCACCAGACCCAGCAGCACAAGCTAGTCAGGTCCAACTCACACCCACCCACACCCACTCATGTATTTATCTAACCTATTTTTAAAACTACACAACGTTTTAGCCTGAATAACTGTACTCGGGAGTTTGTTCCACTCATCCACAACTCTATTACCAAACCAGTGCTTTCCTATATCCTTCCTGAATCTGAATTTTTCCAACTTGAAACAATTGCTGCGAGCCCTGTCTAGGCTGGAAATTTTCAGCACTTATATCTATTCTGTAATACGGTGGCCAGAACTGAGCAGCATAGTCTAAATGAGGCCTAACCAAGGATGTATAGAGTTGAAGAACAACCTGAGGACTTCTATTATTTATAATTCTAGATATGAAGCCAAGAATTCTGTTAGCTTTATTGCGAACACTAATGCACTGTTGTCTTGGTTTTAGATTACTGCTAACCAGAACTCCTAAATCCTTTTCGCAATCAGCAGTATTAATATCTACATTATTTAGTTTATATGTCCCATGGTTATTTTCCTGTCCAACATTTAGAACTTTGCATTTGTCAATATTAAACTGCATCTGCCACTTCTGACCACTGCATCAGTCTATTCAAATCATCCTGGAGTGCTCTAGTGTCCTCATTAGAATGAATTGGACGGCCTATTTTGGTGTCATCAGCAAATTTGCTTATGACGCTATTTATTCCATAATCTATGTCGTTTATGTAAATTCTGAACAACAACGGGCCCAACACTGACCCCTGAGGAACAATGCTTGTGACGTGCCCCCATTCTAATTTCTCCCCATTTATGCAAACTCTCTGCTGCCTATTTGTCAGCCATGCCTCTACCCAGGAAAAAATTTCTCCTCCTATTTTGTGTGCCTTAATAAGTTTCCTCAATAGCCTCTGATGTGGAACTCTATCGAAAGCCTTACTGAAATCCCTATACACAATATCATATTCATTACCGTGATCTACCTCCTCAAACACCTTAGTGAAAAAAGTTCGTAAATTCGTAAGACAGGAACGCCCCTTTGTAAAACCGTGTTGAGATTCATTAATCAATCTGTGCCTGTCAAGATGGCTACGAATTGCTTCGGCAGTTATTGATTCCATAAATTTCCCCACTATGGAGGTGAGGCTTATTGGTCTATAGTTCGAAGCCAAGGACCTGTCACCTGCCTTGTAAATAGATATTACATTTGCCATTTTCCACTTATCAGGCACTATGCCAGTTTGTAGTGATATGTTAAAGAGATTAGCCAAAGGTATGCTAAGTTCCTCTTTACATTCCTTTAACACCCTTGCAAACAGTTCATCAGGACCTGGGGATTTGTTAGGTTTTAGTTTCTCTGTTTGTCTGAGGACCATGTCAATAGTTACCGCAATCGTACATAGTTTATCGTCCTGTTCTACATAATCTATTATTTCAGGAATATCGCTAGTATTTTCCTGGGTGAAAACTGAGAGGAAGTAGGTATTGAGAATTTCACACATATCCTTATCACTGTCAGTGATCTGACCAGACTGGGTGGGTCAATCTTGTCCCTAATCTTACTTCTGTAGCCAGCCAAGGGAATGAAGCGAGGCAATAGTAGTAGTAGTAGTGGCAGTGGTAGTAATAATAGTAATGTATTAGTAGTGGTAGAAGTAGAAGTGGAGTAAGTCTAAGGACAAGAAAAAGGAGCACTGAAGGAGAGCTAAGGACCCACAAGGGATGGGGGTTTGACCGAAGACACAGGGAGGAAAAAAAGCTGAAGGGCAGAACACAGCTAGGCAGAACAAAGGAAGACAAATAAAAATAAGAAAGGAGAAGAGGTGGGAGAGGAAAAGAAGAAAAGGTCAGTTCAAGTCATGAGTGTTTTGAAGTTTGGAGCACTTGACAATGCAATGACAAAGGGAGGCATCTACAGAGACAAAGCCAGGACTAAGATTCATATTAGGAAAATTGTGTACAAGGAATGTTTCAACAAGACGGCGACTATAAAGGCTAGAAGGGTAGATAGTATTAGCAGAGGACCAGTTAATAAGAATGACTGTAATCTATAACATAACAGAAAAGAGCACTGTTGGTGTCGGCAAGTCTAATACTTCTTTTGTGCTCTTTAAGTCCGTCAGAAAGAGAGCGGCTACTTTTTTCCAAAGTATTGAAGATAAGAGGAACAGAAACAGAGTAGACTCTAGACTAGATTACTGCAAAGGGTATTAGTTTGGTGAAAAATAAGTTTGATGTTTAAGGAACGGAGAGAGTAATTGAGATCAGAAAGACTGGAAATGTAGAAAAGGCAGAAAACGGGAGATTTCACAGGAGTAGAGAGTTTGGGAGAGAAGAAAGTCTGTTTACCAAGTGAAAAGGCAGCGTTTATGAAATGGGAAGGGTAGCCAATACGAGAGAATGAATTACGAAAAGTGGAAATTTCCGAATCAAGGAACTGAGGATCACAAATGCGGAGGGAACAGAGAAAGAGAGAAATAAGAACACTTTTCTTGACAGACGGAGCATGGCAAGAAAAGTAATGAATATACATGTCACTGTGCATAAGGCTGCGATAAACGGGAACAGAAAAGCCTGTAGCCGAGCGGTGGACATGTACATAGAGGAAAGGAAGCAAAAAGTTAGATTCCCATTCAGCTTTAAACTTGATGGAAGGAGCAAGATTGTTAAGGGCATCGAGAAATAGTTCAGGTCAAGCAACTACCAATAACAGTCCTCACCTATAAATAACCACATAACCTTTAAATAACCACTGACACTTGTAAATAACCAGCAGCACCCAGGGAACATGAGAGGTAATCGTGTTTCCTTAGAGAAAAGGGAGGGTAGTTCCTTATTCCTCGGATCAAAAATCCTTCACTAGCGTAAAGGCACTCTCCCTGAAGATTACAATTTGTGGGGAAATGTATTAAGAATATGGTTGGTTCAATCTTTATTTTAGGGATTAAAGTAAATTCTCAGCTATATACACTGAAAGATATACACATCTTAGAGTATATACACTAATAGATACCACTCAGTGTATCTATACTGTGATACGCATCTGTATATATATATATATATATATATATATATATATATATATATATATATATATATATATATATATATATATATTATTTTTTATTTTTTTTATTATCACACTGGCCGATTCCCACCAAGGCAGGGTGGCCTGAAAAAGAAAAACTTTCACCATCATTCACTCCATCACTGTCTTGCCAGAAGGGTGCTTTACACTACAGTTTTTAAACTGCAACATTAACACCCCTCCTTCAGAGTGCAGGCACTGTACTTCCCATCTCCAGGACTCAAGTCCGGCCTGCCGGTTTCCCTGAACCCCTTCATAAATGTTACTTTGCTCACACTCCAACAGCACGTCAAGTATTAAAAACCATTCGTCTCCATTCACTCCTATCAAACATGCTCACGCACGCCTGCTGGAAGTCCAAGCCCCTCGCACACAAAACCTCCTTTACCCCCTCCCTCCAACCTTTCCTAGGCGGACCCCTACCCCGCCTTCCTTCCACTACAGACTGATACACTCTTGAAGTCATTCTGTTTCGCTCCATTCTCTCTACATGTCCGAACCACCTCGACAACCCTTCCTCAGCCCTCTGGACAACAGTTTTGGTAATCCCGCACCTCCTCCTAACTTCCAAACTACGAATTCTCTGCATTATATTCACACCACACATTGCCCTCAGACAAGACATTTCCACTGCCTCCAGCCTTCTCCTCGCTGCAACATTCATTACCCATGCTTCACACCCATATAAGAGTGTCGGTAAAACTATACTCTCATACATTCCCCTCTTTGCCTCCAAGGACAAAGTTCTTTGTCTCCACAGACTCCTAAGTGCACCACTCACCCTTTTCCCCTCATCAATTCTATGATTCACCTAATCCTTCATAGACCCATCCGCTGACACGTCCACTCCCAAATATCTGAATACATTCACTTCCTCCATACTCTCTCCCTCCAATCTGATATCCAATCTTTCACCACCTAATATTTTTGTTATCCTCATAACCTTACTCTTTCCTGTATTCACTTTTAATTTTCTTCTTTTGCACACCCTACCAAATTCATCCACCAATCTCTGCAACTTCTCTTCAGAATCTCCCAAGAGCACAGTGTCATCAGCAAAGAGCAACTGTGACAACTCCCACTTTGTGTGATTCTTTATCTTTTAACTCCACGCCTCTTGTCAAGACCCTCGCATTTACTTCTCTTACAACCCAATCTATAAATATATTAAACAACCACGGTGACATCACACATCCTTGTCTAAGGCCTACTTTTACTGGGAAATAATTTCCCTCTTTCCTATGTACTCTAACTTGAGCCTCACTATCCTCGTAAAAACTCTTCACTGCTTTCAGTAACCTACCTCCTACACCATACACCTGCAACATCTGCCACATTGCCCCCCTATCCACCCTGTCATACGCCTTTTCCAAATCAATAAATGCCACAAAGACCTCTTTAGCCTTATCTAAATACTGTTCACTTATATGTTTCACTGTAAACACCTGGTCCACACACCCCCTACCTTTCCTAAAGCCTCCTTGTTCATCTGCTATCCTATTCTCAGTCTTACTTTTAATTCTTTCAATAATAACTCTACCATAAACTTTACCACTTATGCTCAACAGACTTATCCCCCTATAATTTTTGCACTCTCTTTTCTCCCCTTTGCCTTTATACAAAGGAACTATGCATGCTCTCTGCCAATCCCTAGGTACCTTACCCTCTTCCATACATTTATTAAATAATTGCACCAACCACTCCAAAACTATATCCCCACCTGCTTTTAACATTTCTATTTTTATCCCATCAATCCCGGCTGCCTTACCCCCTTTCATTTTACCTACTGCCTCACGAACTTCCCCCACACTCACAACTGGCTCTTCCTCACTCCTACAAGATGTTATTCCTCCTTGTCCTATACACGAAATCACAGCTTCCCTATCTTCATCAACATTTAACAATACATATATATATATATATATATATATATATATATATATATATATATATATATATATATATATATATCGTGCCGAATAGGCAGAACTTGCTATCTTGGCTTAAATAGCAACGCTCATCTTGCCAAATAGGACAAGTCAAAATTTGTGTATGCAATAATTTCGCCAAAATCATTCTGAACTTAACGAAAAAAATATATTTCATTGTGTTTGTTTAGTATTAAATTATTGTAAACAAATCAAAAATATATTTAGTTGGGTTTGGCTAAAATAAATTGCGCTTGTTATAACAAGGTTAGGTAAGTTTTCTAAGTTCCTTTTGGTGCAAAATTGTAAATTTTTACATCAACATTAATGAAAAAAATATATCTTTAAACGTATAAGAGAAAATTTTAGAAAGGACTTAATTTTAAATGATTTCTTGCTAATTGACCAGTTTTACATATTCGGCACGACATATATATATATATATATATATATATATATATATATATATATATATATATATATATATATATATATATATATATCCTTCCTCTGCCCTCATGATAATACTTTTAATAACCCCATAGCTCCTCTATATTTCCAAACTACGGATTCTCTGCATAATATTCACACCGCACATTGGCCTCAGACACATCTCCACTGCCTCCAGCCTTCTCCTTGTTGTAACACTCACTTTCCATGCTTCACACCCATATAAGAGTGTTGATATGACTATACTCTCATACATTCCCTTCTTTGCTTCCATGGATAAATGATCTTTGTCTCTACAGATTCCTCAGTGCACCACTCACCTTCTTCCCCTCATCAATTCTATGATTTACATTGTCTTTCATAGACCCATCTGCTGACAACTCCACTCCCAAATATCTGAATACATTCACTTCCTTCATGCTCCCTCCCTCCAATCTGATATCCAATATTTCATTATCGATTTTTTTTGTTTTCCTCATCACCTTACCCTTTCCTAAGTTCACTTTTAATTTCCTTCTTTTATACCTTACCAAACTCGTCCACCAACCTCTGCAACTTCTCCTCAGAATCTCCAAAAATCACAGTGTCATCAGCAAAAAGCAACTGTGACAACTCCCACTTTGTGTTAGTTTATCTTTTAATCCCACACCTCTTGCCAATACCTGAGCATTCACTTCTCTTACAACCCCATCTATAAATATATTGAACAACCACGGTGACATCACACATTCCTGTCTAAGACCTACTTTTCCCGGGAAATAACCTCCCTCTCTCCTACATACTCTAACCTGAACCTCATTATCCTCGTAAATTCTTCACTATCCCACTTCCTACTTCCTATAATATATATATATATATATATATATATATATATATTATATATATTATATATATATATATATATATATATATATATATATATATTTCTAAATAGCTCTTGTTCTTCTTTATTTCTTCTATTGTCCATGGGGAAGTGGAAAAGAATCTTTCCTCCGTAAGCCATGCGTGTCGTATGAGGCGACTAAAATGCCGGGAGCAATGGGCTAGTAACCCCTTCTCCTGTAGACATTTACTAAAAAAGAGAAGAAAAACTTTATAAAACTGGGATGCTTAAATGTGCGTGGATGTAGTGCGGATGACAAGAAACAGATGATTGCTGATGTTATGAATGAAAAGAAGTTGGATGTCCTGGCCCTAAGCGAAACAAAGCTGAAGGGGTTAGGGGAGTTTCAGTGGGGGGAAATAAATGGGATTAAATCTGGAGTATCTGAGAGAGTTAGAGCAAAGGAAGGGGTAGCAGTAATGTTAAATGATCAGTTATGGAAGGAGAAAAGAGAATATGAATGTGTAAATTCAAGAATTATGTGGATTAAAGTAAAGGTTGGATGCGAGAAGTGGGTCATAATAAGCGTGTATGCACCTGGAGAAGAGAGGAATGCAGAGGAGAGAGAGAGATTTTGGGAGATGTTAAGTGAATGTATAGGAGCCTTTGAACCAAGTGAGAGAGTAATTGTGGTAGGGGACCTAAATGCTAAAGTAGCAGAAACTTTTAGAGAGGGTGTAGTAGGTAAGTTTGGGGTGCCAGGTGTAAATGATAATGGGAGCCCTTTGATTGAACTTTGTATAGAAAGGGGTTTAGTTATAGGTAATACATATTTTAAGAAAAAGAGGATAAATAAGTATACAAGATATGATGTAGGGCGAAATGACAGTAGTTTGTTGGATTATGTATTGGTAGATAAAAGACTGTTGAGTAGACTTCAGGATGTACATGTTTATAGAGGGGCCACAGATATATCAGATCACTTTCTAGTTGTAGCTACACTGAGAGTAAAAGGTAGATGGGATACAAGGAGAATAGAAGCATCAGGGAAGAGAGAGGTGAAGGTTTATAAACTAAAAGAGGAGGCAGTTAGGGTAAGATATAAACAGCTATTGGAGGATAGATGGGCTAATGAGAGCATAGGCAATGGGGTCGAAGAGGTATGGGGTAGGTTTAAAAATGTAGTGTTAGAGTGTTCAGCAGAAGTTTGTGGTTACAGGAAAGTGGGTGCGGGAGGGAAGAGGAGCGATTGGTGGAATGATGATGTAAAGAGAGTAGTAAGGGAGAAAAAGTTAGCATGTGAGAAGTTTTTACAAAGTAGAAGTGATGCAAGGAGGGAAGAGTATATGGAGAAAAAGAGAGAGGTTAAGAGAGTGGTGAAGTAATGTAAAAAGAGAGCAAATGAGAGAGTGGGTGAGATGTTATCAACAAATTTTGTTGAAAATAAGAAAAAGTTTTGGAGTGAGATTAACAAGTTAAGAAAACCTAGAGAACAAATGGATTTGTAAGTTAAAAATAGGAGAGGAGAGTTATTAAATGGAGAGTTAGAGGTATTGGGAAGATGGAGGGAATATTTTGAGGAATTGTTAAATGTTGATGAAGATAGGGAAGCTGTAATTTCGTGTATAGGACAAGGAGGAATAACGTCTTGTAGGAGTGATGAAGAGCCAGTTGTGAGTGTGGGGGAAGTTCGTGAGGCAGTAGGTAAAATGAAAGGGGGTAAGGCAGCCGGGATTGATGGGATAAAGATAGAAATGTTAAAAGCAGGTGGGGATATAGTTTTGGAGTGGTTGGTGCAATTATTTAATAAATGTATGGAAGAGGGTAAGGTACCTAGGGATTGGCAGAGAGCATGCATAGTTCCTTTGTATAAAGGCAAAGGGGATAAAAGAGAGTGCAAAAATTATAGGGGGATAAGTCTGCTGAGTATACCTGGTAAAGTGTATGGTAGAGTTATTATTGAAAGAATTAAGAGTAAGACTGAGAATAGGATAGCAGATGAACAAGGAGGCTTTAGGAAAGGTAGGGGGTGTGTGGACCAGGTGTTTACAGTGAAACATATAAGTGAACAGTATTTAGATAAGGCTAAAGAGGTCTTTGTGGCATTTATGGATTTGGAAAAGGCGTATGACAGGGTGGATAGGGGGGCAATGTGGCAGATGTTGCAGGTGTATGGTGTAGGAGGTAGGTTACTGAAAGCAGTGAAGAGTTTTTAAGAGGATAGTGAGGCTCAAGTTAGAGTATGTAGGAAAGAGGGAAATTCTTTCCCAGTAAAAGTAGGCCTTAGACAAGGATGTGTGATGTCACCGTGGTTGTTTAATATATTTATAGATGGGGTTGTAAGAGAAGTAAATGCGAGGGTCTTGGCAAGAGGCGTGGAGTTAAAAGATAAAGAATCACACACAAAGTGGGAGTTGTCACAGCTGCTCTTTGCTGATGACACTGTGCTCTTGGGAGATTCTAAAGAGAAGTTGCAGAGATTGGTGGATGAATTTGGTAGGGTGTGCAAAAGAAGAAAATTAAAGGTGAATACAGGAAAGAGTAAGGTTATGAGGATAACAAAAAGATTAGGTGATGAAAGATTGAATATCAGATTGGAGGGAGAGAGTATGGAGGAGGTGAATGTATTCAGATATTTGGGAGTGGACGTGTCAGCGGATGGGTCTATGAAAGATGAGGTGAATCATAGAATTGATGAGGGGAAAAGAGTGAGTGGTGCACTTAGGAGTCTGTGGAGACAAAGAACTTTGTCCTTGGAGGCAAAGAGGGGAATGTATGAGAGTATAGTTTTACCAACGCTCTTATATGGGTGTGAAGCATGGGTGATGAATGTTGCAGCTAGGAGAAGGCTGGAGGCAGTGGAGATGTCATGTCTGAGGGCAATGTGTGGTGTGAATATAATGCAGAGAATTCGTAGTTTGGAAGTTAGGAGGAGGTGCGGGATTACCAAAACTGTTGTCCAGAGGGCTGAGGAAGGGTTGTTGAGGTGGTTCGGACATGTAGAGAGAATGGAGCGAAACAGAATGACTTCAAGAGTGTATCAGTCTGTAGTGGAAGGAAGGTGGGGTAGGGGTCGGCCTAGGAAAGGTTGGAGAGAGGGGGTAAAGGAGGTTTTGTGTGCGAAGGGCTTGGACTTCCAGCAGGCATGCGTGAGCGTGTTTCATAGGAGTGAATGGAGACAAATGGTTTTTAATACTTGACGTGCTGTTGGAGTGTGAGCAAAGTAACATTTATGAAGGGGTTCAGGGAAACCGGCAGGCCGGACTTGAGTCCTGGAGATGGAAAGTACAGTGCCTGCACTCTGAAGGAGGGGGGTTAATGTTGCAGTTTAAAAACTGTAGTGTAAAGCTCCCTACTGGCAAGACAGTGATGGAGTGAATGATGGTGAAAGTTTTTCTTTTTCGGGCCACCCTGCCTTGGTGGGAATCGGCCAGTGTGATAATAAAAAAAATAAATAATATAATATATATATATAATATATGTATAATATATATAATATATATATATATATATATATATATATATATATATATATATATATAATGCATATCACAGCAGAAACAATAGAAAGTATATGCAAAGAAATATCGCAACCAACAGGATTCGAAACCATGTTGGATGCTGTGTCCACGAGTGTGGCTTAGCTCCCATCGTGACGCCTTAAACCACTCAGCTACAGTTGCCTCATAACGTTATAGGTAGCCTGCTTAACTGCAAGCTGTTTCTTCCTAACGCCGGGTACACCAGTCAGCCTTCCAACGTGGGATCGAATCCTGCTGGCTAAGATATTTCTCTGTATATACTTTTGCTTGTTTCTGTGAGGGTGGTCGCCCACCCAACAACATAGGGTGGCCGCCCACCTACCACCCACTCTCCGTGGCCTAGGACCACCGGCAACACCACAGGGTGGCCTCAACTAGCCTTCCTACCTCAGGACCTCCACAACATGGGGCGGCTCCACCCACTCATTGGGCGCCTGATGATACTTGATGAAGGAGCAGGATTGCCTCTACACTCTTACCTGCAACATAAGAAAATAATACCTTAGAATTTTCTGAGTATGACATGAGGTGTGTGTGTGTGTGTGTGTGTGTGTACTCACTCACCTAGTTGTACTCACCTAGTTGAGGTTGCAGGGGTCGAGTCCAAGCTCCTGGTCCCGCCTCTTCACTGATCGCTACTAGGTCACTCTCCCTGAACCGTGAGATTTATCATACCTCTGCTTAAAGCTATGTATGGATCCTGCCTCCACTACATCGCTTCCCAAACTATTCCACTTCCTGACTACTCTGTGGCTGAAGAAATACTTCCTAACATCCCTGTGATTCATCTGTGTCTTCAACTTAAAACTGTGTCCCCTTGTTGCTGTGTCCCATCTCTGGAACATCCTGTCTTTGTCCACCTTGTCAATTCCTCTCAGTATTTTGTATGTCGTTATCATGTCCCCCCTATCTCTCCTGTCCTCCAGTGTCGTCAGGTTGATTTCCCTTAACCTCTATTCGTAGGACATACCTCTTAGCTCTGGAACTAGTCTTGTTGCGAACCTTTGCACTTTCTCTAGTTTCTTTACGTGATTGGCTAGGTGTGGGTTCCAAACTGGTGCCGCATACTCCAATATGGGCCTAACGTACACGGTGTACAGGGTCCTGAACGATTCCTTATTAAGATGTCGGAATGCTGTTCTGAGGTTTGCCAGGCGCCCATATGCTGCAGCCGTTATTTGGTTGATGTGCGCTTCAGGAGATGTGCCTGGTGTTATACTCACCCCAAGATCTTTTTCCTTGAGTGAGGTTTGTAGTCTCTGGCCCCCTAGACTGTACTCCGTCTGCGGTCTTCTTTGCCCTTCCCCAATCTTCATGACTTTGCACTTGGTGGGGTTGAACTCCAGTAGCCAATTGCTGGACCAGGTCTGCAGCCTGTCCAGATCCCTTTGTAGTTCTTCTCATCAACTTCACGTCATCTGCAAACAGGTGTGTGTGTGTGTGTGTGTGTGTGTGTGTGTGTGTGTGTGTGTGTGTGTGTGTGTGTGTGTGTGTGTGTGTGTGTGTGTGTGTGTGTGTGTGTGTGTGTGTGTGTGTGTGTGTGTGTGTGTGTGTGTGCGCGCACGAACGCGCGTGCACACATGCGAGTCCGTGTCTACCTACCTGGAGGGTGTTCGAGGGGTCAACGCCCCCGCGGCCAGTCCTTGACCAGGCCTCCCTTTGGATGAGAGCCTGATTAACCAGGCTGTTACTGTTGGCCGCATATGCACTGGATCAACCATTAAACAAGTCATCTCCGCTAAATCCATAGGGATAATACAGTACCTGGGAATGGGATGCATTTAATTTCAACTCAATGAACGGGAGATTAACTTCATTTCCTTGGATCAAGAGCCCCCCTCACCGGAATCAAGGCACCTCCCTAGAGGGATGAGGAAGTCTTAACCTTCCCCTCCTCCCTCTGGAGGAGAAGGTAGGTAAGTCAGCACTCCCATCATCCCCACCAGTTGGCGTCCAGCTCCCGTCCTCACCAAACACTGTATGTATGTATATCAACAAATCTCATTATATTCTCAAAGTACCAATTTTCCCTGTGTGTGGGAGGGGTCATCATCACAACTGGTAATTCCTAAATTATAGAGATTCCAGCTCTACAAACAATAAAACCTTTGAAGCTGCCACAGCTAATGACACCACAGGAAATAACAGGGGGGAACATGGTGTCTCCTGACACAGGTCTTGGTGATATACCTCTCGTATATTTTTGATGTTTGAAGCTACACTTTTTAACTTCATGCACTGCTGCTACACTTGAAGCCTGGCCCTGGGTTAGGTTTTTCTGGTACTTGCCTGGTCAACCAGGCTGTTGTTACTGATGGCCCGCTGGTCCACAGATCCATCACAACGTGGTTGACCAGGCAAACACCAGACATATCACATATGTCTTTTTCCTTTGCTCCAGCAAGTACATTTTCAGGACAGGTATTCCCAGTAATTTAAATATTTCATTGGCTCTTTGCGAGCTGTAAATGATATCTTTCCTGTTCCAGCTGTGATATCTCTCCTGCCTTGAATGAAGTCGTCAACACTGAACAATACTAAGCGAGAGAGTACAAGTAATTTGAATGGTGTCACCATTAGCATTATTTTCCTTGTTTTGAAAGTTTTCATTATTCCACCACGTCATTTTCCTTGCTTCTGTGACATTTACCTTATTGTGCTCATTAAAAGACAGGTCAGCTGACACTGAATCCAGGTCCTTCACATGTTCCTTCTATTCTATTCGGTAAAGTTTGTTGCGTTTTGTGTACGGTGTCCTTTTTGAGTTCTTTTTTTTTATATTTAAGCAGTTGGAAATTGTCACCATTGAATGTTACGTTTTTCTTCGCTGTTCACTGGAAGACTTTTCTTATTTTTTCTATGTCTTCTACCGAGGTGATTTTCAAGCTTATTTTGGTACAATCTGCAAATGATGATACGAAACTGTGGCAACTTTTTTCTATTTGCACTCTGAGGACATGAAACAGCAAAAGTGCCAGGACTGTCCCTTGGGGTACCGAGCTTCTTGCTTGCTAGTAATGCATTTTCCTTCTTGTTCTATTTGTAAAAAAGAAAGTTAAATATTCATTCCTACTTTCCCCGATATACATTTTATGCGCAATCACTCCATGACTGTAAATGTTAAATGCCTTTGTGAAATCCATGTACATCACATCCACATTTTGATTTCCGTGCAACTCTGTCATAGTAGTTTAGTAGTTATGGCAACCATGGTCTTCCCACTTTAAATCCATTTTGTTTTACAGGTTGTTGCTCTTTCATAAAATTTGTAATTTGGTGCATCATCACCTGTTTAAAGACTATTATGTGCAATGTTAGGTCTACTGGTTTGCCATTTTTGGGTGGCGCTCTACCGCCTCTTTCACGCAGAGTAGCCATGTCTGCTCTCTTTAAAGCCTCTGGGATTTCACCTAAATATAAGAACTTTCTCAAACAGCATACCGAGTGCTCTTGTGATGTAGGTCACTTGTGCTTGTGAGATCAAAGGTAGACCTAATCACCCTCACAAGCACGCTTTACCTACCTCACACTCTTACTTATGGTATCTTGCATTTCTTCATAAGAAATTCTACAAATCCGGTTCAGGTGTTGCACGTGTTTTCTATTTCTGTCTCGAATTCTACCGGATTAATGCTTATGTCAGTTATGTGATCTGTGTTGTGGCCTTCAGAGGTAATGAAAAAAAAAACTCTGCATTCTCCACCCTGCTGTCGTTTAGTGAGTTGTTGAACGTTGAGTCATGCCGGACTTTTAAAATTTCGCTCATTTCTTTTTCCTTGCCGGTGTACGAACCGTAGTTATCAACTGGAAACTGGTATAAATGTAGAAATATTCAGGTTTTCTTCCTCTTTGTGCTGCTTCTGTCTGCTACCAAAACTCAAGCTTTTGTTTTATCTCTGTGATATCTTCGCTAAGATTATCTTTCCCTCGTCTGGGTCTGGTAGTTTTGTTCGTCACTAAACAGCACAGTGTCTCCTGACACGGAACTTGGTGGTAGTGTTTTATTCGTCAGGAAAGAATACAATGTCTCCCGACACAAGTCTTGAGCACAAGATGAGCAATTAAGAGATTAATCATCCGCTGGTCGACACGTGCCAAATGCCACACCGTATTTTAAAAATAAAGTGTATCCTGATGGCGATAATGATGATGATAATGATGATACACTTACAAGAATCCTAAGATGATGATACCCTCTCTCAGATATCCTGGTATACTAAGATGATGATACCCTTCACAGTATCCTAAGATGCAATACCTTTCACAGTAAACTAAGAAAATGATACCCTTCACAGTACCCTAAGATGATAATACCCTACACAGTATCCTAAGATGATAATATCCTTCACAGTATCCTAAGATGATAATATCCTTCACAGTATCCTAAGATGATAATACCCTTCACAGTATCCTAAGATGATAATACCCTTCACAGTATCCTAAGATGATAATACCCTTCACAGTATCCTAAGATGATAATACCCTTCACAGTATCCTAAGATGATAATACCCTTCACAGTATCCTAAGATGATAATACCCTTCACAGTACCCTAAGATGATAATACCCTTCACAGTATCCTAAGATGATAATACCCTTCACAGTATCCTAAGATGATAATATCCTTCACAGTATCCTAAGATGATAATACCCTACACTGTATCCTAAGATGATAATATCCTTCACAGTACCCTAAGATGATATCCTTCACAGTACCCTAAGATGATAATATCCTTCACAGTATCCTAAGATGATAATACCCTACACTGTATCCTAAGTTGATAATATCCTTCACAGTATCCTAAGATGATAATATCCTTCACAGTACCCTAAGATGATATCCTTCACAGTACCCTAAGATGATAATATCCTTCACAGTACCCTAAGATGATAATACCCTACACTGTATCCTAAGATGATATCCTTCACAGTACCCTAAGATGATAATATCCTTCACAGTACCCTAAGATGATAATATCCTTCACAGTATCCTAAGATGATAATACCCTACACAGTATCCTAAGATGATAATATCCTTCACAGTACCCTAAGATGATAATATCCTTCACAGTACCCTAAGATGATAATATCCTTCACAGTACCCTAAGATGATAATATCCTTCACAGTACCCTAAGATGATAATATCCTTCACAGTATCCTAAGATGATAATATCCTTCACAGTACCCTAAGATGATAATACCCTTCACAGTATCCTAAGATGATAATATCCTTCACAGTACCCTAAGATGATAATATCCTTCACAGTACCCTAAGATGATAATATCCTTCACAGTACCCTAAGGTGATATCCTTCACAGTATCCTAAGATGATATCCTTCACAGTACCCTAAGATGATATCCTTCACAGTACCCTAAGATGATATCCTTCACAGTACCCTAAGGTGATATCCTTCACAGTATCCTAAGATGATAATATCCTTCACAGTACCCTAAGATGATAATATCCTTCACAGTACCCTAAGGTGATATCCTTCACAGTATCCTAAGATGATAATATCCTTCACAGTACCCTAAGATGATAATACCATACACAGTATCCTAAGATAATAATATCCTTCACAGTACCCTAAGATGATAATACCCTACACAGTATCCTAAGATGATAATATCCTTCACAGTATCCTAAGATGATAATACCCTTCACAGTATCCTAAGATGATAATATCCTTCACAGTACCCTAAGATGATAATATCCTTCACAGTATCCTAAGATGATAATATCCTTCACAGTACCCTAAGATGATAATACCCTACACAGTATCCTAAGATGATAATATCCTTCACAGTACCCTAAGATGATAATACCCTACACAGTATCCTAAGATGATAATATCCTTCACAGTACCCTAAGATGATAATATCCTTCACAGTATCCTAAGATAATATCCTTCACAGTACCCTAAGATGATAATACCCTACACAGTATCCTAAGATATCCTTCACAGTACCCTAAGATGATAATATCCTTCACAGTATCCTAAGATGATAATATCCTTCACAGTACCCTAAGATGATAATACCCTACACAGTATCCTAAGATGATAATATCCTTCACAGTACCCTAAGATGATAATATCCTTCACAGTACCCTAAGATGATAATACCCTACACAGTATCCTAAGATGATAATATCCTTCACAGTATCCTAAGATGATAATACCCTACACAGTATCCTAAGATGATAATATCCTTCACAGTACCCTAAGATGATAATATCCTTCACAGTATCCTAAGATGATAATATCCTTCACAGTATCCTAAGATGATAATATCCTTCACAGTATCCTAAGATGATAATACCCTACACAGTATCCTAAGATGATAATATCCTTCACAGTATCCTAAGATGATAATATCCTTCACAGTACCCTAAGATGATAATACCCTACACAGTATCCTAAGATGATAATACCCTACACAGTATCCTAATATGATAATACCCTTCACAGTATCCTAAGATGATAATACCCTTCACAGTACCCTAAGATGATAATACCCTACACAGTATCCTAAGATGATAATACCCTTCACAGTATCCTAAGATGATAATACCCTACACAGTACCCTAAGATGATAATACCCTACACAGTATCCTAAGATGATAATATCCTTCACAGTATCCTAAGATGATAATATCCTTCACAGTATCCTAAGATGATAATATCCTTCACAGTACCCTAAGATGATATCCTTCACAGTATCCTAAGATGATAATATCCTTCACAGTATCCTAAGATGATATCCTTCACAGTACCCTAAGATGATAATACCCTTCACAGTATCCTAAGATGATAATATCCTTCACAGTACCCTAAGATGATAATATCCTTCACAGTATCCTAAGATGATAATATCCTTCACAGTATCCTAAGATGATAATATCCTTCACAGTATCCTATGATAATATCCTTCGCAGTACCCTAAGATGATAATACCCTTCACAGTATCCTAAGATGATAATACCCTACACAGTATCCTAAGATGATATCCTTCACAGTATCCTAAGATGATAATACCCTTCACAGTACCCTAAGATGATAATATCCTTCACAGTACCCTAAGGTGATATCCTTCACAGTATCCTAAGATGATAATATCCTTCACAGTACCCTAAGATGATAATACCCTTCACAGTATCCTAAGATGATAATATCCTTCACAGTACCCTAAGATGATAATATCCTTCACAGTACCCTAAGATGATAATATCCTTCACAGTACCCTAAGGTGATATCCTTCACAGTATCCTAAGATGATATCCTTCACAGTACCCTAAGATGATAATACCCTACACAGTATCCTAAGATAATACCCTACACAGTATCCTAAGATGATAATACCCTACACAGTATCCTAAGATTATAATACCCTACACAGTATCCTAAGATAATATCCTTCACAGTATCCTAAGATGATAATACCCTACACAGTATCCTAAGATAATACCCTACACAGTATCCTAAGATGATAATATCCTTCACAGTATCCTAAGATGATAATATCCTTCACAGTATCCTAAGATAATATCCTTCACAGTATCCTAAGATGATAATACCCTTCACAGTATCCTAAGATGATGATATCCTTCACAGTATCCTAAGATAATATCCTTCACAGTATCCTAAGATGATAATACCCTACACAGTATCCTAAGATGATAATATCCTTCACAGTATCCTAAGATAATAATACCCTACACAGTATCCTAAGATGATAATATCCTTCACAGTATCCTAAGATGATAATACCCTACACAGTATCCTAAGATGATATCCTTCACAGTATCCTAAGATGATAATACCCTACACAGTATCCTAAGATATCCTTCACAGTATCCTAAGATGATAATATCCTTCACAGTATCCTAAGATAATACCCTTCACAGTATCCTAAGATGATAATATCCTTCACAGTATCCTAAGATGATAATATCCTTCACAGTATCCTAAGATGATAATATCCTTCACAGTATCCTAAGATGATAATATCCTTCACAGTATCCTAAGATGATATCCTTCACAGTATCCTAAGATGATAATACCCTTCACAGTATCCTAAGATGATAATATCCTTCACAGTATCCTAAGATGATAATACCCTACACAGTATCCTAAGATGATAATATCCTTCACAGTATCCTAAGATGATAATATCCTTCACAGTATCCTAAGATGATAATACCCTTCACAGTACCCTAAGATGATAATATCCTTCACAGTACCCTAAGGTGATATCCTTCACAGTATCCTAAGATGATAATATCCTTCACAGTATCCTAAGATGATATCCTTCACAGTATCCTAAGATGATAATATCCTTCACAGTATCCTAAGATGATAATACCCTACACAGTATCCTAAGATGATAATATCCTTCACAGTATCCTAAGATGATAATATCCTTCACAGTATCCTAAGATGATAATACCCTACACAGTATCCTAAGATGATATCCTTCACAGTATCCTAAGATGATAATATCCTTCACAGTATCCTAAGATGATAATACCCTTCACAGTATCCTAAGATGATAATATCCTTCACAGTATCCTAAGATGATAATACCCTACACAGTATCCTATGATAATATCCTTCACAGTATCCTAAGATGATATCCTTCACAGTATCCTAAGATGATAATACCCTACACAGTATCCTAAGATGATAATACCCTACACAGTATCCTAAGATGATATCCTTCACAGTATCCTATGATAATATCCTTCACAGTATCCTAAGATGATAATACCCTACACAGTATCCTAAGATGATAATACCCTACACAGTATCCTAAGATGATAATACCCTACACAGTATCCTAAGATATCCTTCACAGTATCCTAAGATGATAATATCCTTCACAGTATCCTAAGATGATAATATCCTTCACAGTATCCTAAGATGATATCCTTCACAGTATCCTAAGATGATAATATCCTTCACAGTATCCTAAGATGATAATACCCTACACAGTATCCTAAGATGATAATATCCTTCACAGTATCCTAAGATGATAATACCCTACACAGTATCCTAAGATGATAATATCCTTCACAGTATCCTAAGATGATAATACCCTACACAGTATCCTAAGATGATAATATCCTTCACAGTATCCTAAGATGATAATATCCTTCACAGTATCCTAAGATGATAATACCCTTCACAGTATCCTAAGATGATAATATCCTTCACAGTATCCTAAGATGATAATACCCTACACAGTATCCTAAGATGATAATATCCTTCACAGTATCCTAAGATGATAATATCCTTCACAGTATCCTAAGATGATAATACCCTTCACAGTACCCTAAGATGATAATATCCTTCACAGTACCCTAAGGTGATATCCTTCACAGTATCCTAAGATGATATCCTTCACAGTATCCTAAGATGATATCCTTCACAGTATCCTAAGATGATAATATCCTTCACAGTATCCTAAGATGATAATACCCTACACAGTATCCTAAGATGATAATACCCTACACAGTATCCTAAGATGACATCCTTCACAGTATCCTAAGATGATAATATCCTTCACAGTATCCTAAGATGATAATATCCTTCACAGTATCCTAAGATGACATCCTTCACAGTATCCTAAGATGATAATACCCTTCACAGTATCCTAAGATGATAATATCCTTCACAATATCCTAAGATGATAATACCCTACACAGTATCCTAAGATGATAATATCCTTCACAGTATCCTAAGATGATAATACCCTTCACAGTATCCTAAGATGATAATATCCTTCACAATATCCTAAGATGATAATACCCTTCACAGTATCCTAAGATGATAATATCCTTCACAGTATCCTAAGATGATAATACCCTACACAGTATCCTAAGATGATAATACCCTACACAGTATCCTAAGATGATAATATCCTTCACAGTATCCTATGATAATATCCTTCACAGTATCCTAAGATGATAATACCCTACACAGTATCCTAAGATGATAATATCCTTCACAGTATCCTAAGATGATAATACCCTACACAGTATCCTAAGATATCCTTCACAGTATCCTAAGATGATAATATCCTTCACAGTATCCTAAGATGATAATATCCTTCACAGTATCCTAAGATGATAATATCCTTCACAGTATCCTAAGATGATAATATCCTTCACAGTATCCTAAGATGATAATAACCTACACAGTATCCTAAGATGATAATATCCTTCACAGTATCCTAAGATGATAATATCCTTCACAGTATCGTAAACAATATAGTGAACACTTAACAGTATCGTCATCGCCTTACTGAAGTCTCCCAGCTCAACCTGCCAGACTTACTTGATACACAAATAGCTGCACAAAGCAGAGAGGAGCTTACACGACGTTTCGGCCAGACTTGGACCATTTACAAACCCATGGTATGTGATGCAACCTGGCAAGAAACACAGTTAGCTTTTGTTCGTATATAACTGTCATATATAGTAGGGTAAGGGGCAAGTCTAGGTTCTAACAGGTGTAGTGAGGGCATGTAATGTTCTAACACTTGTAGTATGGGTATACAAGGTTCTTGTAGTGTGGGTATACAAGGTTCTTGTAGTGTGGGTATACAAGGTTCTATCACAGTATGGGCATGCAAGGTTCTTGTAGTGTGGGTATACAAAGTTCTATCACTTACAGTATGGGTATACAAGGTTATTGTAGTGTGGGTATACAAAGTTCTAACACTTATAGTGTGGGTACGCAAGGTTCTAACACCTGAAATGTGGGTATACAAAGTTCTTGTAGTGTGGGTATGCAAGGGTCTTCTAGTATGAGTACACAGGGTTCTAACACTTGTAGTGTGGGCATGCAAGGTTCTTGTAGTGTGGGTACGCAAGATTCTTATAGTGTGGGTATGCAAGGTTCTTCTAGTATGGGTACACAGGGTTCTAACACTTGTAGTGTGGGTACGCAAGGTTCTAACACTTGTAGTGTGGGTATGCAAGGTTCTTGTAGTGTTGGTATGTAAGGTTCTTGTAGTGTGAGTATGCAAGGTTCTTGTAGTGTAGGTATGCAAGGTTCTTGTAGTGTAGGTATGCAAGGTTCTTGTAGTGTGGGTATACAAGTTTCTAACACCTGTAGTGTGGGTACGCAAGTTTCTAACACTTGTTTTTTGTAGTGTGGGTATGCAAGGTTCCTCTAGTATGGGTACACAGGGTTCTAACACTTGTAGTGTGGGCATGCAAGGTTCTTGTAGTGTGGGTATGCAAAGTTCTAACACTTGTAGTGTGGGTATGCAAGGTTTTTGTAGTGTGGGTATGCAAGGTTCTTGTAGTGTGGGTGTGCAAGGTTCTTGTAGTTTGGGTATGCAAGGTTCTTGTAGTGTGGGTATGCAAGGTTCTTGTAGTGTGGGTATGCAAGGTTCTTGTAGTGTGGGTATGCAAGGTTCTTGTAGTGTGGGTATGCAAGGTTCTTGTAGTGTGGGTATGCAAGGTTCTTGTAGTGTGGGTATGCAAGGTTCTTGTAGTGTGGGTATGCAAGGTTCTTGTAGTGTGGGTATGCAAGGTTCTTGTAGTGTGGGTATGCAAGGTTCTTGTAGAGTGGGTATGCAAGGTTCTTGTAGTGTGGGTATGCAAGGTTCTTGTAGTGTGGGTATGCAAGGTTCTTGTAGTGTGGGTATGCAAGGTTCTTGTAGTGTGGGTATGCAAGGTTCTTGTAGTGTGGGTATGCAAGGTTCTTGTAGTGTGGGTATGCCTGGTTCTTGTAGTGTGGGTATGCAAGGTTCTTGTAGTGTGGGTATGCAAGGTTCGTGTAGTGTGGGTATACAAGGTTCTTGTAGTGTGGGTATGCAAGGTTCTTGTAGTGTGGGTATGCATGGTTCTTGTAGTGTGGGTATGCAAGGTTCTTGTAGTGTGGGTATGCAAGGTTCGTGTAGTGTGGGTATACAAGGTTCTTGTAGTGTGGGTATGCAAGGTTCGTGTAGTGTGGGTATGCAAGGTTCTTGTAGTGTGGGTATGCAAGGTTCGTGTAGTGTGGGTATGCAAGGTTCTTGTAGTGTGGGTATGCAAGGTTCGTGTAGTGTGGGTATGCAAGGTTCTTGTAGTGTGGGTATGCAAGGTTCGTGTAGTGTGGGTATACAAGGTTCTTGTAGTGTGGGTATGCAAGGTTCTTGTAGTGTGGGTATACAAGGTTCTTGTAGTGTGGGTATGCAAGGTTCTTGTAGTGTGGGTATGCAAGGTTCTTGTAGTGTGGGTATGCATGGTTCTTGTAGTGTGGGTATGCAAGGTTCTTGTAGTGTGGGTATGCAAGGTTCGTGTAGTGTGGGTATACAAGGTTCTTGTAGTGTGGGTATGCAAGGTTCTTGTAGTGTGGGTATGCAAGGTTCGTGTAGTGTGGGTATACAAGGTTCTTGTAGTGTGGGTATGCAAGGTTCTTGTAGTGTGGGTACGCAAGGTTCGTATAGTGTGGGTATACAAGGTTCTTGTAGTGTGGGTATGCAAGGTTCTTGTAGTGTGGGTATGCAAGGTTCGTGTAGTGTGGGTATACAAGGTTCTTGTAGTGTGGGTATGCAAGGTTCGTGTAGTGTGGGTATACAAGGTTCTTGTAGTGTGGGTATACAAGGTTCTTGTAGTGTGGGTATGCAAGGTTCGTGTAGTGTGGGTATACAAGGTTCTTGTAGTGTGGGTATACAAGGTTCTTGTAGTGTGGGTATGCAAGGTTCGTGTAGTGTGGGTATGCAAGGTTCTTGTAGTGTGGGTATACAAGGTTCTTGTAGTGTGGGTATGCAAGGTTCGTGTAGTGTGGGTATACAAGGTTCTTGTAGTGTGGGTATACAAGGTTCTTGTAGTGTGGGTATGCAAGGTTCGTGTAGTGTGGGTATACAAGGTTCTTGTAGTGTGGGTATACAAGGTTCTTGTAGTGTGGGTATGCATGGTTCGTGTAGTGTGGGTATGCAAGGTTCTTGTAGTGTGGGTATACAAGGTTCTTGTAGTGTGGGTATGCAAGGTTCGTGTAGTGTGGGTATACAAGGTTCTTGTAGTGTGGGTATACAAGGTTGTTCTTCAGTTACCCAGCTGACGACCATATTCAGTAATCTTTCCTGAGCATCAGTTAAGTGATTCTCTCTTAAGGTAAGAGACAGGTGAGTCATCTCTCTCTCTCTCTCTCTCTCTCTCTCTCTCTCTCTCTCCTTCTCTTCCCCTCCCCATACAGCATCACCAGTCGCCATCCATCATCACCCAGCAGCACCCATCATCACCCAGCACCACCTATTATCATCCAACACCACCTATCATCACTCAGCACCACCCATCATCACCCAGCACCGCCCATAATCACCCATCACCACCCATCATCACGCAGAACCATCCATCATCACCCATCACCACCCATCATCACGCAGCACCACCCATATTCAGCACTACCCATAATCACGCAGAACCAGCCATCATCCATCACCACCCAACACTACCCATTATCACTCAGCACCACCCATCGTCACGCAGCACCACCCAGCACCTCCCATCATTACCCAGCACCACCCATAATCACGCAGCACCACCCTTCATCACACACAGTTATGCGGTCTCCTATTAATTAAGTCAGTTTGACGACTATCACCACTTGCGGCAAGAAAGTCGTCCAGTGTAGTGGAATATTCTACCACGCTGCAGATGTGCCCAATTTAGATTTTTATAAAAAAAAAAGACAGTGAATGAACGAATGATGGTGAATGCGTTTTTTTTTCTGTTGTTGGGGGAGGGGGGTTAACCTACCTTGGTAGGAGACAGCCGGTGGGGTTAAAAAAAATATAACAAGTCAACAGCTTCTTTCTTGAAGAAAATTCATTCCACAGCTGCTGCTGTGTCACCTACACACCAGATGTGGGAAAAGTTGGTAGATGGACCTACAACTTCCTGACAAACAGAACACAAAGAATAATAGTACACAGAGTAAAGTCCCAGGCAGCCACAGTAAAAAGCTCTGTTCCACAAGGCACAGTACTCGCTCCCACTCTACTCCTCATCCTCATTTCTGACATAGACAGAGATGTAAGCCATAGCTCTGTGTCTTCCTTTGCGGATGACACCCGGATTACCATGGCAGTGACCTCCATCGAAGACACCGCGAAACTATAAGCGGATATCAACCAAATCTTCGAATGGGCCACTCAAAACAATATGAAGTTCAACGAGGAGAAATTTCAACTACTCAGATATGGAAAACTTGAAAAAATTAAAAATGTGTCAGGGTATACAACAAATTCTAACCATACAATAGAGCGGAAAAGTAATGTAAAGGACCTGGCAGTGATAATGTCAGAGGATCTCGCCTTCAAAGACCACAACACTGTATCTACCTCATCCGCTAGGAAAGTGATAGGATGGATAATGAGAACCTTCAAAACTAGGGACGCCAAGCCCATGATGATTCTCTTCAAATCACTTGTTCTCTCTAGGCTGGAATACTGCTGTACACTAACGGCCCCCTTCAAGGCTGGCGACATTGCAGACCTGGAGAGTGTACAAAGAACTTTCACAGCACACATAAGTGCGATAAGGCACCTAAACTACTGGGAACGGTTGAAGGTCCTTGATCTGTATTCCCTCGAACGCAGGCGAGAGATACAAGATAATATACACTTGGAAGATCCTGGAGGGATTGGTACCAAACCTGCACACGAAAATTACTCCCTATGAAAGCAAAAGACTCGGCAGGAGATGCAACATTCCCCCGATGAAAAGTAGGGTGCCACGAGTACACTGAGAGACAACACAATAAGTGTCCGGGGCCCAAGACTGTTCAATTGCCTCCCAGCATACATAAGAGGGATTACCAATAGACCCCTGGCTGTCTTCAAGAAGGCACTGGACAGGCACATAAAGTCAGTACCTGACCAACCGGGCTGTGGTTCGTACGTCAGCTTGCGTGCGGCCAGCAGTAACAACCTGGTTGATCAGACCCTGATCCACCATGAGGTCTGGTCTCAGACCGGGCCGCGGGGGCGTTGACTCCCGAAACTCTCTCCAGGTAAACTCCAGGTAAACCTACACACATCATCAGGTGTCGTATTACCTACGCACGTCATGAGGTGTAGTGTCACCTAGACACGTCGTCATTAGTAGTGTTACGTATACATACAGCTCGCCAGATGTGGTGTCCTGCAGGGTGCACTAATATTATTCTATGTTTGGAGTCATGTCGCCTGGCAACGGGAAGCTGCTGGAACACTTCACAACGAACCCACAAATTGTAGATAAATCTTAAGGTAATGTTTGGGTCCATTATGGACTACTGTTAAGCTATGACTTAACAGAAACTAGGAATGCCAAATGCCTCGACAAATGTGTCCATCAGTCATTGGCGGACCGTCATTTTTGGGGCCGTGAAACTTGAACTGTTATGGAGGCCCCTTCACAACCCCTTCTCTTACAGCAGACCCCAAAATTTTAAGAAATGTGGACTAAAGTCGCTTCCGAGGCCCCTCCGGAATTAGGGGCGCTGAAGCTTAAGCTTCATTAGTTTCACGGTAGATGCGCCCCTGTCGTCAGTGTACATATGCTGAGTTAACCTAATAACATATACGGGATAAAAGTATCCTTGAGCGGTGATGTAAAGGTTGAACACAGTCTTAATGAACCTCTGTTACTGGTTCTTGGATTATGTTCCGTACAACCCGGATCACGGACCAGGCCTCCTAGTGTGAGCAGGAATTATTACTGTATTAAGAACCATTAAGATCAACAATGGAAAATACAGGCATGTGCAAACTGAATGTAAATGAAAGTTTGTGAGACTGACTTGTCATCTGAGGTGTTTCACGGCACACAAGATCACTCTTGCTGGTACCAAAGAAAAAAAATAACAGGTTTTCATTATAGGTTAATTTGAGAAGGAAGCAGCACCTTCCTGGGTGGTTACTACCTCATGTAGTCGGTAGTATTTACAAAAATAAACCAACAACAATAGAAACAATTACTCATGAAATGAGCGCACGTGCTTGTACTCACCTAATTGTGGTTGCAGGGGTGGAGACTCAGCTCCTGGCCCCGCTTCTTCACTGATCGCTACTAGGTCCTCTCTCTCTCTCTCTGCTTCCTGGGCTTTGTCATACCTCGTCTTAAAGCTATGTATGGTTCCTGCCTCCACTACCTCACTTGCTAGTCTATTTCATTTCTTGACTACTCTATGACTGAAGAAATATTTCCTAACATCCCTTTGACTCATCTGTCTCTTCAACTTCCAATTGTGACCCCTTGTTTCTGTGTCCCATCTCTGGGATATCCTATCTCTGTCCACCTTGTCTATTCTACACAGTATTTTGTATGTCGTTATCATGTCTGCCCTAACCCTCCTGTCCTCCAGTGTCGTCAGGCCGATTTCCCTTAACCTTTCTTTATAGGACATTCCCCTTAGCTCTGGAACTAACCTTGTCGGAAACCTTTGCACTTTCTCTGATTTCTTGAAGTGCTTGATCAAATGTGGGTTCCAAACAGGTGCTGCATACTCCAGTATGGGCCTGACGTACACGGTGTACAGTGTCTTGAACGATTCCTTACTAAGGTATCGGAACGCTATTCTCAGGTTTGCCAGGCGCCCGTATGCTGCAGCAGTTGATGTGTGCTTCCGGAGACATGCTCGGTGATATACTCACGCCAAGATC
Source organism: Cherax quadricarinatus (assembly GCF_038502225.1). NCBI lineage: Eukaryota > Metazoa > Arthropoda > Malacostraca > Decapoda > Parastacidae > Cherax > Cherax quadricarinatus. The sequence continues at coordinate 77,064,684 of NC_091292.1, read as the reverse complement.
TTTCTCCTTGAGCAAGGTTTGCAGTCTTTGGCTACCTAGCCTATACTCCGTCTGCGGTATTCTTTGCCCTTCCCCGATCTTTATGACTTTGCATTTGGCGGGGTTAAATTCGAGAAGCCAGTTGCTGGACCACGTGTTCAGCCTGTCCAGGTCTCTTTGTGAACCAATGTGAACCACGATTAATTGGTAATATGGTAGCGGGGTTCAATGATACGTCTTCGGAGGCTTCTTACTTTATTTGCAAAGTCATGGTGGGTACACAGGCTTGTGTTGTGCCCATGGCCCAGGAAAGCCATCCCACGAGAGGAGGGAGCTACTAGGCCTTGTGTCTTGCTGCCTGGCCGGCCACTGTGTGAGAGTGATAGAGTGTGGGCCCAGCTTCCCACAGACCTGGGCAGGCCCAGAGGGCAGCACCTTAGTGCCGCGAAATATGAACTAAGCTGGCAGACAGCATGACTGTCTGTGCAGACAGTACAGGCTGTCTACATACGCTCGGCCACCTGCCACATGGTCGTCCCAACTATGTCTGGCAGTAAAAAAAAACTCGGTCTCTCTCTCATAGGAACAGGGCACAAAACACAAAATAAAAACGTGTATATATATATGGACATGGAAAAAAAACTTCCTACAGGGAGGGAAGAAAAAAAACATGTAGGGTGTGCTAAACATCGTGGTCATAGGTAGTGAGCATCAAAGGGCATCACTGCACGCTTTCCTGCGTCTGGACAGATACTGCAACACAGGAGATATCGCTGTGGCTGAGCTGTGACGTAACAGGGTACGGTCTCCTCTGGAACGGTGAAGCAGTCATCGTAGGAGTCGCTGCAGGTTTCACTCAACCTGGGGCACGACATGCTGGTGCCCTCGAGTGAGGCATCGGCAAAACTCGGCAACTGGGCAGGACTTCTGGCAAGCGACTCAGGAGGACACTTCTCGACTGGTACTGTCGCTGGGCTGTCACTGCCGGCGAGCGTGAAGCGAGTTGTGGAGCGAGTTATGGCAAAGATGACTGGGCGAAACATCTGGGAGTCGTAACATCATACACCAGACTGAAGTGAACGAGCTAGCAGTTAAACTGACATCTTCTTTGTGCAGGATGCTCACTGAAGCTTATGACACAAGGCTGACACAGCGCCTGCCGACAGGGCTAACTGCGGCTTGACGAGTGTCATTCTCTCGGCAGTTGGAGTTACAGCAGAGGTTAGTCTAAGCATCCCCAGACTTGTTTCTCTACATATAACTGCATTCTGAAGGTCTGGAGGTGAAGTGAAACAAATCTCGATGGGAATCGTAGCAGGTACGATTCTGCAGAACATCACGAGCGAGGAGCATAAGAGCTTTCTGTACAAGGAAGCTCATACACTCAGGGGCTGACTGATAACAGCTGTCAAACACACTGGTCACACCGGGTGACTTAGCACAGTGGAGCTACACAAGGTCTCACACTGGACTCATGGAAAGCTTTACACACACCCGTGGTACATGCGGTACAACATGGCTTAAACTAGCAGATGATGCTTTTCTGTGCACAAAACTGACACTAAGCCATACACTAACATGTGAGAACACTGACTGAGAGGAATTAATTAACACACGACATATATCTTCTCTCAATCTTCTCGACAATACTGAAATAATTACTGAAACACTCGATATGACATGTGATGTCAGGCATGACATCGCGAGGTGGCATCAGCAGCACTGTGACATCAGCAGACATCTCGAGGTGATGTCAGGCAGACATTGTGACGTCATGAAGTCGGGCAGCATCGTCGGTGACGTCAATGTGATGCGGGCAGCAGACCACAGCATGTGGCCTTGGACATCTGGCTTGGTAACCCATGTGGCTTGTAGATCCACGTGACATTGCCCATACCCCACGTGGCATCGTGATCCACGTGGTGTCGTGATCTATGTGGCATGCTGATCCACGTGGCTTGCTGATCCACATGGCTTGCTGATCCACATGGCTTGCTTATCCACGTGGCTTGCTGATCCACATGGCTTCAAGTGATCTACGTGGTATGCTGATCCATGCGGCTTGTTGATCCTCATGGCTTGCTGATCCACGTGGCTTCGAGTGGCCTCGGGCACTCAGATACACAGCACTGGCAATGAATTCACATGGAAAACAGCAGAAAACACAGCAGAGGGAGTGAGTAGTGGTGAGTGTATGGTAGTGTGGTGGCGAGGAGCGTGGGTGAGTGTATGGCGAGGGAGCATCTGGCCACTTCCTCCTCCTCCCACCCACAAACACAGGGAGACACACTGGACGCAGAAATCACCACAAAGCTCACTTCTGGCTTGCTGAAACAGCTGTGCTGAGCTGAACAACACAACATACAAGTGACTCTGAACACGTGACTTGAAAAAACAGTGTGGGACGCTATAGCGTGGGGTCACTTGGACGCCACTTACAATTTTCGAAGAAATTCGGCAAATTTCGGCTAGATCCTGCTTGTACCTGTGTCTGGATGCTCAAACGTGCAGACACGACATCAGGATAACTTGTTGAGAGACGGATGCTTCTTGCCTAGGGGGATGAAGTGAACAACTTCATTCCTTCCTCTCTCCGGGCAAACACAACTGCTGCGACCACCGCTTCCCACCATTTATAATGAGATTATTTGGTGAACTGACAGCGGGGTGTGTATTATAAACGTCTTCCCGAGGCTTCTTTGTTTATTGAAAATGTCGTGGTGGGTACACAGGCTTGTGTGTTGTGCCCATGGCCCAGGAGGGCCATCCCACGAGAGGGAGAAAGCTAGTAGGCCTTGTGTCTTCCTGCTAGGCCGCTGTGAGAGTCAGTGTGTGTGAGCTGGCAGACAGCATAAGCTGTCTGTGCAGACAGTACAGGCTGTCTACATCTTCGAAGTCCTGCCTGATCCTCATCTGATTTAATTCTCTTCATTAACTTCACATCATCTGCGAACAGGGACACTTCTGAGTCTATCCTTTCCATGTCATTCACATATACTAGAAATAGCACTGGTCCTAGGACCGACCACTGTGGTAACCCGCTCATCACAGGTGCCCACTGTGATACCTCATCACATACCATGACTCGTTGCTGCCTCCCTGTCGTGTGTGTGTGATGGATGGGTGGGGGGGGGTTACAGGGAGGTTAGCTATGTATTACAGTCAAAATATTGTCAACATGTTATTTAGAGAAAGTCAATTTAAAAATAAAAATTCCTAAGCGGTATTTTTTTTTAATGTCTTCCCCTCAAAAGATGGTGTTTGTGTTAGTTCAAAAGTAGTCTTAGAAACAATATTGTATTACAGTGCAGTACAGAGTTATTCCCTCGCCGCAGCTGACACATCATAACTAACTTTTACATGTCAGTCTCTCATACACGCCAAGCTAAAATAATTTGGATATATATTTTTTTTTTTACCATTTTCATGTGAAAAATATGATTGATGCAATAATGGCACAGGTTAAAAATAGGAAAAAATTACAACTAATCTAACTCAAGCAGCATCAATACTATAGGCAAAAAAAAAAAATGTGTTATTTTTACCAGAGTGCTTTTCACCTCGTGTTAATTTGATCGTGCACTGCAAAATATCAGAAATGTTTTGAACTGGTACGAATGTCAACTGATTTGATAAGGTTTGTAGGAGTCTATAACAGGTCCAAGAACCGCACATCAGCTGGCCCTGCGTCTATAGCACCCGGATCCCCCTCAGCCTGCAGGCAACACTAGCCCGCTATTGTGACACCGAGGTTGCCGTGTCGACCTGGATCTCGTTCCCTACACACGGCTGACACGACTGGTTATGAAGGTTCCCGGAATATTAATGAGGGTTACAATTACATCTCTCTCTCTCTTCGTAACTGTGAAGAGAACCTTCCGGACGATGCCAACTGTCTTCGTGTCAGTTTGCGGGGTTGGTAAGGATTATTAGCTGTCTTCGCGTGTCTGCGGCGTTGCTAAGGATGTTAGCGTCTCTGTCAAGAATCTTTGCGGGTTTGCCAATTGTGTTCGTGTCTCTGCGGAGATGCCAATAATCATCTCAAACGTGCCAACTATGTTCTTGTGTCTCTCACGCTGCCAAAAACCTTCGCTATCGTGCCGTGTCCCGTAGCTCGATCGGTAGCACCCTCAGCTCACACACTGAGGTCCGGAGTTCGAATCTCCGGTACGGCTGGAAAACATTAGGGACGTGTTTCCATAAGACACCTGCTGTCCCTATCCCTATTCACCCATCAGTTTAAATTGGTTACCTGGGTGTTAGTCGACTGGTGTGGGTCGCATCCTGGGACAAAACCCAATTTGCCTGAAATGTTCTGCCTAACAAGGGGCTTTGTATATAACAGTATGTCACTGATGTCAGCTAGACCTGTATACCTTGTACATGTACTTGTAGTAAGTAAAGATATTATTATTATTATTATTATTACTATTATTATTATTATTATTATTACATGTAAAAAATACAGGAACTTCCACGGGGGGATGCTCGCACGGGAGCTATTTATCTACGCAAACTGAGCGAGGTAATTCCTGATTTTTTCTGCACCAGTGCAGGCATTATAACGTACACTTCGATCCATCCCTGGAATCTGGAGTCACTACCACTGAGTGATAGAGGAAGATAAATCTCCATAAAGCAGTTAGGTTTTCACAAGTCCCCTGGGAATATGAGTGTATTACGGGAAAGAGTTTAAAGGTAAATAAAAACTAAAAATGGGTTGAAGTGGGTTGGACAACCCAGCAAGGGTAGGCCAGCGCTTGCTAAGCCACAAAGCGGGTCTAAAGGATTTAAGACGCGAGTCACGTGGGTAACCCAGCACAGTACAATTAACAACAACAATAAAAAAAGACACAATACCGTGACTGGAACAATACACAAATAACCTGCACATAAGAGAGGAGCTTACGACGACGTTTCGGTCCGACTTGGACCATTTACAAAGTCACACTAGCAGAAAGGAGAGGAGGGAGTATATATAGGCCAGCGGGTTATTTGTGTACAGTACAAACTTGTTTTGTCGTTATTTGTGTCAAAGTTAGGTCTGTTGTTGCAAGTGTTACACACACACACACACACACACACACACACACACAAACACAGAGTGGACCTAGTAGCGACCAGTAAAGAGGTGGGGCCGAGAGCTGTGAATTGATCCCTGCAACTACACACAGGTGAATACATATATATACACATGCGCGACTGTATCATGGTTATGCATCATACGTATGTCTGCTGTCACAAGCGTAACAACAGGTCTGTCTACCCGTATGTCTGTCTACCCGTATGTCTGTCTCCGTGTCTACCCGTATGTCTGTGTCTACCTGTATGTCTCTGTGTCTACCTGTATGTCTCTGTGTCTACCTGTATGTCTCTGTGTCTACCTGTATGTCTATTTTTCTCTCTTCCTCTCCATCTCTTTTTAGTTTATACCGACCCATCTATCTTCCCCTCTACCTATCTTCCCCTCTTCCTTTCTATCTTCTCTACCTATCTTCCCCTCTACCTATCTTCCCCTCTTCCTTTCTATCTTCTCTACCTATCTTCCCCTCTTCCTTTCTATCTTCTCTACCTATCTTCCCCTCTACCTATCTTCCCCTCTTCCTTTCTATCTTCTCTACCTATCTTCCCCTCTTCCTTTCTATCTTCTCTACCTATCTTCCCCTCTACCTATCTTCTCCTCTTCCTTTCTATCTTCTCCTCTACCTGTCTATCTTCCCCTCTACCTGTCTATCTTTCCCTCTACCTGTCTATCTTCCCCTCTACCTGTCTATCTTCCTCTACATATGTTTTTCCGTCATAAATTGTCTACCTGTCTAATTACTAGTCTAGCGTCCTCGCTACTATCTAGAGTCCTAGCTACTGTCTAGCGTCCTAGCTACTGTCTAGCATCCTCGCTACTATCTAGAGTCCTAGCTACTGTCTAGCGTCCTAGCTACTGTCTAGCATCCTCGCTACTATCTAGAGTCCTAGCTACTGTCTAGCGTCCTAGCTACTGTCTAGCATCCTCGCTACTATCTAGAGTCCTAGCTACTGTCTAGCGTCCTAGCTACTGTCTAGCATCCTCGCTACTATCTAGAGTCCTAGCTACTGTCTAGCGTCCTCGCTACTGTCTAGCGTCCTAGCTACTGTCTAGCATCCTCGCTACTATCTAGAGTCCTAGCTACTGTCTAGCGTCCTAGCTACTGTCTAGCGTCCTAGCTACTGTCTAGCATCCTCGCTACTATCTAGAGTCCTAGCTATTGTCTAGCGTCCTCCCTACTGTCTAGCGTCCTAGCTACTGTCTAGCGTCCTAGCTACTGTCTAGCATCCTCGCTACTATCTAGAGTCCTAGCTACTGTCTAGCGTCCTAGCTACTGTCTAGCGTCCTAGCTACTGTCTAGCATCCTCGCTACTATCTAGAGTCCTAGCTAGTCTAGCATCCTCGCTACTATCTAGAGTCCTAGCTACTGTCTAGCGTCCTAGCTACTGTCTAGCATCCTCGCTACTATCTAGAGTCCTAGCTACTGTCTAGCGTCCTCGCTACTGTCTAGCATCCTCGCTACTATCTAGAGTCCTAGCTACTGTCTAGCGTCCTAGCTGCTGTCTAGCGTCCTAGCTACTGTCTAGCGTCCTAGCTACTGTCTAGCGTCCTAGCTACTGTCTAGCGTCCTAGCTACTGTCTAGCGTCCCAGCTACTGTCTAGCGTCCTAGCTACTGTCTAGCGTCCTCGCTACTATCTAGAGTCCTAGCTACTGTCTAGCGTCCTAGCTGTCTAGCGTCCTCGCTACTGTCTAGCATCCTCGCTACTATCTAGAGTCCTAGCTACTGTCTAGCGTCCTAGCTGCTGTCTAGCGTCCTAGCTACTGTCTAGCGTCCTGGCTACTGTCTAGCGTCCTAGCTACTGTCTAGCGTCCTCGCTACTATCTAGAGTCCTAGCTACTGTCTAGCGTCCTAGCTACTGTCTAGCGTCCTCGCTACTATCTAGAGTCCTAGCTACTGTCTAGCGTCCTATCTACTGTCTAGCGTCCTCGCTAATGTCTAGCATTCTCGCTACTATCTAGAGTCCTAGCTACTGTCTAGCGTCCTAGCTACTGTCTAGCGTCCTCGCTACTATCGAGAGTCCTAGCTACTGTCTAGCATCCTTGCTACTGTCTAGCGTCCTCGCTACTATTTAGATTCCTAGCTACCGTCTAGCGTCCTCGCTACTATCTAGAGTCCTAGTTACTGTCTAGCATCCTCGCTACTGTCTAGCGTTCATGCTACTGTCTAGCGTCCTAGCTACTGTCTAGCGTCCCAGCTACTGTCTAGCGTCCTAGCTACTGTCTAGCGTCCTCGCTACTATCTAGAGTCCTAGCTACTGTCTAGCGTCCTAGCTGTCTAGCGTCCTCGCTACTGTCTAGCATCCTCGCTACTATCTAGAGTCCTAGCTACTGTCTAGCGTCCTAGCTGCTGTCTAGCGTCCTAGCTACTGTCTAGCGTCCTGGCTACTGTCTAGCGTCCTAGCTACTGTCTAGCGTCCTCGCTACTATCTAGAGTCCTAGCTACTGTCTAGCGTCCTAGCTACTGTCTAGCGTCCTCGCTACTATCTAGAGTCCTAGCTACTGTCTAGCGTCCTATCTACTGTCTAGCGTCCTCGCTAATGTCTAGCATTCTCGCTACTATCTAGAGTCCTAGCTACTGTCTAGCGTCCTAGCTACTGTCTAGCGTCCTCGCTACTATCGAGAGTCCTAGCTACTGTCTAGCATCCTTGCTACTGTCTAGCGTCCTCGCTACTATTTAGATTCCTAGCTACCGTCTAGCGTCCTCGCTACTATCTAGAGTCCTAGTTACTGTCTAGCATCCTCGCTACTGTCTAGCGTTCATGCTACTGTCTAGCGTCCTCGCTGTCTAGCGTTCTCGCTACTGTCTAGCGTCCTCGCTACTATTTGGAGTCCTAGCTACTGTCTAGCGTCCTCGCTACTGTCTCGAGTCCTAGCTAATGCCTAGCGTCCTCGCTACTATCTAGCGTCCTAGCTACTGTCTAGCGTCCTAGCTACTGTCTAGCGTCCTCGCTACTGTCTCGAGTCCTAGCTAATGCCTAGCGTCCTCGCTATCTAGCGTCCTAGCTACTGCCTAGCGTCCTATCTACTGTCTAGCGTCCTAGCTACTATCTAGCGTCCTCGCTACTATTTAGCGTCCTCGCTACTATCTAGCGTCCTAGCTACTGTCTAGCGTCCTCGCTACTGTCTCGAGTCCTAGCTAATACCTAGCGTCCTCGCTATCTAGCGTCCTAGCTACTGTCTAGCGTTCTATCTACTGTCTAGCGTCCTAGCTACTATCTAGCGACCTCGCTACTATCTAGCGTCCTCGCTACTATCTAGCGTCCTAGCTACTGTCTAGCATCCTAGTTAATATGTATTTGCCTTCTAACTATATTTTCCCTCTAACAAGTCTGTACATAATTCCATCTGTGTGTATATCTGTCACTCTCGTGGTTCTGTATATGTTCCCGTCCACCCTTCCCATGGTACCTAGCTGGCTCTCTCTCTCTCTCTCTCTATCTCCCTCCCTCTCTCTCTCTCTCTCTCTCTCTCTCTCTCTCTCTCTCTCCTCGTTATCATCACGGCAGGAACAAGAAACACCTGACATTTAACAATTAAGTCAGGTATAAAGGACCGGACAGGCAGGTAGGAACGTGTACAAAACAAGGAAAGACATAAACCAGTTTAAAAAATAAACCTCACTAGACACCTGAAACCATTACTATCAGAAAGCAATATACGGTTTTAATTAAAGAACATGATTCTAATTAGAAAATAACCTGTCACTGCAAACCTGACTTTCTAACCACTACATACCTGTAAGCCTGACTAACTAGTACACACCTGTAAACCTAACTAGTACACACCTGTAAGCCTGACTAACTAGTACACATCTGTAAACCTAACTAGTACATACCTGTAAGCCTGACTAACTAGTACACACCTGTAAACCTAACTAGTACACACCTGTAAGTCTGACTAACTAGTACACACCTGTAAACCTAACTAGTACACACCTGTAAGCCTGACTAACTAGTACACACCTGTAAACCTAACTAGTACACACCTGTAAGCCTGACTAACTAGTACACACCTGTAAACCTAACTAGTACACACCTGTAAGCCTGACTAACTAGTACACACCTGTAAACCTAACTAGTACACCTGTAAGCCTGACTAACTAGTACACATCTATAAACCTAACTAGTACACACCTGTAAGCCTGACTAACTAGTACACATCTGTAAACCTAACTAGTACACACCTGTAAGTCTGACTAACTAGTACACACCTGTAAACCTAACTAGTACACACCTGTAAGCCTGACTAACTAGTACACACCTGTAAACCTAACTAGTACACACCTGTAAGCCTGACTAACTAGTACACACCTGTAAACCTAACTAGTACACACCTGTAAGCCTGACTAACTAGTACACACCTGTAAACCTAACTAGTACACACCTGTAAGCCTGACTAACTAGTATACACCTGTAAGCCTGACCAACTAGTACACACCTGTAAGCCTGACTAACTAGTACACACCTGTAAACCTAACTAGTACACACCTGTAAGCCTAACTAACTAGTACACACATGTAAACCTAACTAGTACACACCTGTAAGCCTGACTAACTAGTACACACATGTAAGCCTAACTAGTACACACCTGTAAGCCTGACTAACTAGTACACACCTGTAAACCTAACTAGTACACACCTGTAAGCCTGACTAACTAGTACACACCTGTAAGCCTAACTAGTACACACCTGTAAGCCCGACTAACTAGTACACACCTGTAAACCTAACTAGTACACACCTATTAACCTGACCAACTAGTACACATCTGTAAACCTAACTAGTACACACCTGTAATCCTGACTAACTAGTATACACCTGTAAGCCTAACTAGTACACACCTGTAAACCTAACTTGCACACACCTCTAAGCCTGACTAACTAGTACACACCTGTAAACCTAACTAGTACACACCTGTAAACCTAACTATTACACACCTGTAAACCTAACTAGTACACACTTGTAAGCCTGACTAACTACTACACACCTGTAAGTTTGACTAACTAGTACACACCTGTAAGCCTGACTAACTAGTACACACCTGTAAACCTAATTAGTACACACCTATTAACCTGACCAACTATTACACACCTGTAAGCCTGACTAACTAGTACACACCTGTAAGCCTAACTAGTACACACCTGTAAACCTAACTAGTACACACCTGTAAGCCTGACTAGTACACACCTGTAAGCCTGACTAACTAGTACACACCTGTAAGCCTGCCTCGTACACACCTATTAACCTGACCAACTAGCACACACCTGTAAACCTGACTAGTACACACCTGTAAAGCTGACTAACAAGTATACAAAAATAGTCCACCACCTTGGAGCCCTGTTGGACTGGAGGCGCAGCCAGTGGCCACCCATGGCTCTCCAGAACTACAACTACTGATGCCAATAAAAAAATTCCCCCCAACAAACACAGAAAACAACCTCGTTCATATTTGCTAATATACAGGGCCTTAAGCCATCCACCAACAACAAATTACCTTTTATCAGTGGACTTCTAGAGGAGTCTAATGCAATGTTTGCAGCCTTCACAGAGATTCACACAAAAGATCATTTTGACAGTGAAATATGGATAAGTGGTTACAACCTTTTTAGATGCGACAGAAAGAACAGGAAACAAGGGGGAGTTGGCCTGTATGTCAAAGAGTCCCTTATCTGCACGGAGTTGCTGAACACCACAAATGATGTAGTTGAAGTTCTATCAATAAAGATCGAGAACCAAAACCTAGTCATTGTGGCTGTATATAAGCCACCAGATGCAACCTCACAACAGTTCAAGGAACAGCTACTGAAAATTGATTACTGTCTGGAAAGCCTTCCAGCTCCATCTCCAATCATCGTACTGCTTGGTGACTTCAACCTAAGGTAGTGTTACGCGCCCCTACTTCACTCCATTATATACAAAAATAAAAGGCCTGGTTAAAATAAGTTCTGTAATAATATATCGCGAACCACTTTATTACTAGCTAGATAAAGCAGGTTCGACTATATATTATTATCGGGTACAGTATGAATCATCAACAGTACTCTCATTGTATTATATTATATTGCATTATATTATATTATTAGGTTAATTATTACGAATGTGTAACCACTATTGTAGTGACCAATTGGTGGTTCTAGAATTGACGCCACGCGTCGCCTTCTGGCAGAGCTGAAGTCATACTATGAAGTAGTTGAGTGAGTCAGTCAGCTCCTAGCTCTGACTCGGTACGGGTCTTCAACCCAAAGCTCCTAGCTTAAACTTAAACTTTAAACCAAGTCTATTGTCTTGCCTTTGCCATTAGTTTCCTGAAGTCTGGTAATTCGTGTCACTTATGAAAGATAACTATTTCGTTATCCCAGACATTTCTAAAAGAGTTAAATGGTGAGATTATTTGATTATTAATTGAAATTATTGTATCATACTCTGTTAATGAGAATTTGAACGTAAGATTGGGTTTCTTGCTGTATAGTTTCATTTATAATTGCTTGTGGTTATTTTAATTCACTAACCAAATACCAATGAAACTAAATGATTGGTAATAAAATAAAACTAACAAAAAAATGGAGTTATTTGTGCCCCTATTGTTACGGTGAAGATTAAGTCGTAAGAGGCATACAAAATGGAAGAATGTAGCGAATGTTATAGCTGAAACAATCCCCGGAGGTAGCGCAGATGAAAGGTCACACACACATGAGTTACTAAGTCTCTGCGATAAACACACCTTAAGCCAGCAGATAGTGGAGCCAACAAGACTAGAAAACACACTTGACCTCATCTTCATAAACAATGAGGACCTGGTAAGAGACATAACAATATCAAAAAAAAACTAATTCCGATCACAATCTAATCGAAGTCCAGACGTACATGCATAGGGATCCGGAACAGCAGAATGCATGTACCTGTGAAGGTGTCTTCACAAAATAAAACTTCAACAACAAAAACATCAACTGGGACCAGGTAAACCATGTCTTCAATGAAACATGTTGGGAAGATATCTTAAATCACATGGATCCAAACCAGTGCCTTGAAAGGATCAACTTCCTGTCAGCTGAAGCATGTTCTAGGCATATTACCCTAAGAAAGAAGACGAGCAGGAGTAAACTGGAGAAAGACGCTCCCTCTACAAAAGACGACGAAGAATCACCGAGCTCCTCAGGAATGCTAGAATATCTGATACACGGAAGGAGTCGCTGACCAGGGAAGTGGAAACTATTGAACTTAAGTTAAAAGACTTACAGAAACCAGGGGAGACAGGAGGAGCTTAAAGCTATTAGTGAAATTGAAAGAAATTCGAAATATTTCTTTTCATATGCCAAAAACAAGGCAAATACTACATCTAGTATCGGGCCCTTACTCAGACAGGATGGGACTTACACAGATAACAACAAAGAAATGAGTGAAATACTGAAATCCCACTAATCAGTCTGAGGATCGACGACCCAAATGATTTCTTCATGAGCTTCAAAACTCCATCAGTATATGCCAGATTTCTGACATTACCCTAACTCCGATAGACTTTGAGAAAGCCATTGACAACATGCCCATGCACTCAGCCCCAGGCCCAGATTCGTGGAACTCTGTGTTCATTAAAAACTGCAAGAAACTACTTTCACGTGCCCTAAGTACACTATGGAGGAGGAGCTTGGACATGGGTGAAATTCCACAGTCACTTAAAACAACGGATATAGCCCCACTCCATAAAGGTGGCAGCAAAGCATTAGCTGAGAACTATAGACCAATAAGCTCTAACGTCCCACATCATAAAAATCTTTGAAAGATTGCTAAGAAGCAGGATTGCAAACCACCTGGATTCCCAAAAACTGTGCAATCCAGGGCAACATGGGTTCAGGGTAGGTCGCTCCTGGCTCTCACAACTACTGGATCACTATGATTTGGTCTTGGATGCACTGAAAGAAAATCAGAATGCAGATGTAATATACAGACTTTGTGAAAGCGTTTGACAATTGCGATCATGGCGTAATACCGCACAAAATATGTGCTAAAGGAATAACTGGCAAAGTGGGGAGATGGATCTTCAACTTACTAACAAATCGAACACAAAGAGTAGTGGTCAACAGAGTTAAATCGGAGGCTGCCATAGTGAAGAGCTCTGTTCCACAAGGCATAGTACTCGCCCCCATCCTATTCCTCATCCTCATATCAGACACAGACAGAAATGTAACCCACAGCACCGTATCATCCTTTGCAGACGATACTAGGATCTGCATGAGGCTGTCATCTGCTGAGGACGCGGTTAACCTCCAAGAAGATATAAACAAAGTTTTCCAGTGGGCAACGGTAAACAATATGATGTTCAATGAGGACAAATTTTAACTACTCCGTTATGGAAAACTGGAGGAGATAACTAGAACAGAGTATACTACAAACTCCGGCCATACAACAGAGCGGAAAAATAATGTAAGGGACCTGGGAGTAGTAATGTCTGAGGATCTCACTTTCAAGGATCACAACAGTGCCACGATCACACGTGCAAAGAAAATGATAGGATGGATAATGAGAACGTTCAAAACGAGGGATGCCAAGCCAATGATGATTCTTTTCAAATCATTTGTTCTCTCTAGGCTGGAATACTGCTGTATATTAACATCTCCATTCAAAGCAGGTGAAACTGCAGCTCTAGAGAGTGTACAGATATCCTTTACTGCACGTATAGGTTCTGTCAAGCACCTTAACTACTGGGAACGCTTGGAAGCACTTGACTTGTACTCGTTGGAACGCAGGAGGGAGAGATATATCATAATCTACACTTGGAAAATCCTGGAAGGAATGGTCCCAAATCTGTACACATAAATCACTCCCTACGAAAGTAAAAGACTGGGCAGGCGATGCAAAATACCCCCAATTAAAAGTAGGGGCGCCATTGGTACACTAAGAGCAAACACCATAAGTGTCCGGGGCCCAAGACTGTTCAACAGTCTCCCACCAAGCATAAAGGGAATTACCAATAAACCCCTGGCTGCCTTCAAGAGAGAGCTGGACAAATACCTAAAGTCAGTGCCGGATCAGCCGGGCTGTGGTTCATACGTTGGACTGCGTGCGGCCAGCAGTAACAGCCTGGTTGATCAGGCCCTGGTACACCGGGAGGCCTGGTCGTGGACCGGGCCGCGGGGGCGTTGATCCCCTGAATAACCTCCAGGTAGACTCCAGGTAGGTAGACTTGTAAACCTAACTAGTACACACCTGTAAGCCTGATGTATTAAAGCAAACATGCCGGAGAAGTACAACTTTTTACGATGATTCTGAGTGCACATCAATGATGTGGGCGGACATCAATGGTACATATTGTGGATGTGGGCGAACGTCAACGGTATATACTGTGCATGTGGGCGAACATCAATGGTACATACTGTGGATGTGGGCGAACATCAACGGTACATACTGTGTACGTAACCTGGGATAATCCAATACAATATACTTCTTTTGCCTGGGTTCCTCAGAAAGCAGCGTCTATACCTACTATTATTTTAAGTATGTTACTTGCATACTTAAAGCCGCTGGCTGTCTTCAAGAGGGAGCTGGACAGGTACCTGACCAACTGGGCTATGGTTCGTACGTTGGAGTATGTGCGGCCAGCAGTAACACTCTGTTTGATAAGGCACTGATCCACCTCGAGTCCTGGTCATGGACCGGGCCTAGGGGGCGTTGACCCCCGGAACATCCTCCAGGTAGACGTATATACCAGCCAGAATACTGAATAAAGGGACTATATATCTTAGTCCAAAATGCTCGATTAATGCATAGCATACTCGACCAGCATCACTCCAACGCATTAGCAAATATGTCCACCTGGCATACCTTCAATTCGGTATAAAGACAGCATACGTTATGCGTAGTGAACAGTATACCCGTCCAGTATTATACCCTTGGCACAGCATACACACAGGAAGCTACTCACTGTACTAGATTCGGATAGCATTACTCTAGAACACTAGCCAATATACCCGGCCAGTATACCTCAAACGTAATAGTATACCTCCTGTCCACGCCAGGCTAGCCCAAGTCTCGCTCTCATTCTAAGTTTATTTAGGCACAGGTACACATAAGAACAACTATCGTACATAGTGTAGACTACCTAGGATAACCCCCCCCCCCAAAAAAAAAGAAGGCGAAGTAACTTATTTAGGTTACCCTTGGTAGTTTACACAACGTATGGTAGTTATATGTAGCAGTGACCACCCTCACCCCCACTAACCGCCTCTTCTTACTTAACACACCAACCCACCAGTAAGTGCTGCCCACAACCTCTATAATACTAATATTATTATAATCAAAAAGAAGCGCTAAGCCACAAGGGCTATACAGCATAATAATAATAATAATAATAATAATAATAATAATAATAATAATAATTACAATAATAATAATTACAATAATAATAATGATAATTACAATAATAATTATGATAATTAGAATAATAATTATAATTATAATAATATTAATCTTTATTTGTAAATGCAGACCACAGCTGATATTAATAACACACTATATAGAAAGCCTCTGGTTATACAGAGCATTTCTGGCAACTTTAGGTTAGTTTTGTCCCCCAGGATGCCACCCACACCAGTCGACTAACATCCGGGTACCTACTTGATGCTAGGTGAAGAGTGACAACAGGTGTCTTAAGGGAAGACACTCCAATCTTTCCACCCGTACCGGGGATCGAACCACGGACACTCTGGGTACAAGAGCTTTATGAAGATTATTTGATAAAGCTTTACATAGAGTGAAACGTTGCCAGAGTGTTTCTTCTGCACCTACGTCCGTTTCTTCACGAGTTGAAAGCTGCGATCCTGCGTCAGCTAACAAGCTAAGTTATCCTGCGTCAGCTAACAACCTAAGAGTTATCCTGCGTCAGCTAACAACCTAAGAGTTATCCTGCGTCAGCTAACAACCTAAGAGTTATCCTGCGTCAGCTAACAACCTAAGAATTATCCTGCGTCAGCTAACAACCTAAGAATTATCCTGCGTCAGCTAACAACCTAAGAGTTATCCTGCGTCAGCTAACAAGCTAAGAGTTATCCTGCGTCAGCTCACCAAGAGTTGTTATTCTGCGTCAGTTCACAAGCTAAGAGCTGTTATCGTGCTTCAGCTAACAAACTAAGAGTTATCCTGCGTCAGCTCACAAAGTTGTTATGGTGCGTCAGCCTCACAAAGTTATCCTGTGTCAGCTTACAAACTAAGTTATCCTGCGTCAGCTAACAAGCTAAGTTATCCTGCGTCAGCTAACAAGCTAAGTTATCCTGCGTCAGCTCACAAAGTTGTTATGGTGCGTCAGCCTCACAAAGTTATCCTGTGTCAGCTTACAGACTAAGTTGTCATCGTGCGTCAGCTCACAAACTAAGAGCTGTTATCGTGCGTCAGCTCACAATGAGCTGTTATCGTGCGTCAGCTGATAAGCTAAATTGTCATCGTGCGTCAGCTCACAAGCTAAGCTGTTATCGTGCGTCAGCTCACAAGCTAAGCTGTTATCGTGCGTCAGCTCACAAGCTAAGCTGTTATCGTGCGTCAGCTCACAAGCTAAGCTTTTATCGTGAGTCAGCTCACATGTTAAGTTGTCATCGTGTGTCAGCTCACAAGTTAAGCTGTTATCGTGCGTCAGCTGGATAGCACTAACATCCCATATCATAAAAATCTTTGAAAGGGTTATAAGAAGCAAGATCGCCGACCATCTAGATACCCATCAATTACACAACCCAGGGCAACACGGGTTTACAGCAGGTCGCTCCTGCCTGTCCCAGCTACTGGACCACTATGACAAGGTCCTGGATGCTGTAGAGGATAAACAAAATACAGATGTAGTATACACAGACTTTGCAAAAGCCTTCGACCATGTTGTAATAGCACACAAAATGCGTGATAAAGGAATAACAGGAAAAGTTGGTAAATGGATCTATAACTTCCTAACAAATAGAACACAAAGAATAATAGTAAACAGTGAAGCCTGAGGCAGCTACGGTGAAAAGCTCTGTTCCACAAGGCACAGTACTCGCTCTCATCCTATTCCTCATCCTCATACCTGACATAGACAGAGATGTAAGCCATAGCTCCGTGTCTTCCTTTGCTGATGACACCCGAATTACCATGACAGTGACCATCACCGAAGACACCGCGAGACTCCCAGCGGACATCAACCAAATCTTCAATGAACAGAAATTTCAACTACTCAGATATGGAAAACTTGAGGAAATTACAACTGTATCAGGGTATACAACAAATTCCAGCCATACAATAAAGCAATAAAGTAATGTGAAGAACCTGGGAGTGAAAATGTCAGAGGATCTCGCCTTCAAAGACCACAACAATGTATCTACCTCATCCGCTAGGAAAATGATAGGATGGAAAATGAGGACCTTCAAAACTAGGGACGCCAAGCCCATGATGATTCTCTTCAAATCGCTTGTGCTCTCTAGGCTGGAATACTGCTGTACCCTAACGGCCCCCATCAAGGCTGGCGACACTGCAGACCTGGAGAATGTACAAAGAACTTTCACGGCACACATAAGTGCGATAAGGCACCTAAACTATTGGGAACGGTTAAAGTCCCTTGTTTCTATTATTCCGTGGAACGCAGGCGAGAGAGATACATGATAATATACACATGGAAAATCCGAGAGGGATTAGTACTAAACTCGAACATGAAAATCACTCCCTATGAAAGCAAAAGACTCGGCAAGAGATGCAACATTCCCCCAATGAAAAGCAGGGGTGCCACGAGTACACTGAGAGACATCACAGTAAGTGTCAAGGGCCCAAGACTGTTCAATTGCCTCCCAGCATACATAAGGGGGATTACCAATAGACCCCTGGCTGTCTTCAAGAAGGCACTGGACAGGTACCTAAAGTCAGTACCTGACCAGCCGGGCTGTGGTTCGTACGTCAGTTTGCGTGCGGCCAGCAGTAACAGCCTGGTTGAGCAGACCCTGATCCACCATGAGGCCTGGTCTCAGACCTGGCCGCGGGGGCGCTGACCCCTGAAACCCTCTCCAGGTATACTCCAGCTCACAAGCTAAACTGTTATCGTGTGTCAGCATATTTTAATGGCTGAATCTAAGGTTGAGCAGCACTCATAATGTTACTCATGAATGACAGACAGCAGCGACAAGCACACGTGGGATAGTGTGATATCTTGATTAACAAGACGTTTCGCCTGCTCAGAAGATTTCTTCTTTATGACAGAGCAGACAACACATGTAGTGGTGAAGTAGACAGGTGGTGATCAGTCCCTCTGATTTGCTTCAAGTCTGAGGAGGGACTGACTACCTCAAAGTTATTTGCTTCTCTGTATTTCGACTGAAGAAACCAGCTGTACAGGCTTCTGCAGTCGAGTAACAGAGGAGGCAGTTGAAGTGGTAGATTTATAAAGATGATGAAATTACGTATAGACGTAATCGGGGTCAGTCCCTCAGCATGGAGAAGAGTCTTGCTCCACAGTCTGGATCACTGCTCCAGGCTGAGGGACTGACCACCTCAAAACCACGTCTTCAAGGGTGATGGACAGATTACATCGTCTTCATAGCTCTACTGCTGCTGCTGCTGCTGCTGCTGCTGCTGCTGCTGCTGCTGTTGCTGCTGCTGCTGCTGCTGCTGTTGCCTCCTCTGTTCTCGACTGAAGAAGCCTACTGTGTAGGTGAAAAGTTTCGGAATAACTGCTGCACATGTGTCTTACATATCAACTTATCGGTATTGTATACCATTATCATACTCACATTGAAGATTGAGACACTTATGCAGCATATGGGAATCTTTATTCAGGAAACGTTTCGCCACACAGTGGCTTCATCAGTCCAATACAAAGAGGAAGGCGTAAGGAGAGGAGGAGTATGAAGTAATCAGTCCCTCAACCTGGAGTCGATGTGTTCAGTCCATCAATCTTGTAGAATGTACAGCATAGGGCCGTAGACGTGGCTTATGTACTGTAGTGAGGTGAGGTGAAGCAGGTGGAGGCTGGGTCATAGTGGTACCATCCACTAGTCGAAGTAGGTCTTCGTCCAAAGGTTGAACAAGTGTTGAAGAATTCTTTGTAACAAAGATTAAAGATTCCCATATGCTGCATAAGTGTCTCAATCTTCAACTTGTCGGTTTTTCAAACCATTCATCACAACTGTCAGACACTGCAGCATCATGGGATCTTGTTACAAAGAATTCTTCAACACTTGTTCAACCTTTGGACGAAGACCTACTTCGACTAGTGGATGGTACCACTATGACCCCGCCTCCGCCTCCGCCTGCTTCACCTCACCTCACTACAGTATATAAGCCACGTCTACGGCCCTATGCTGTACATTCTACAAGATTGATGGACTGAACACATCGACTCCAGGCTGAGGGACTGATTACTTCATACTCCTCCTCTCATTACGCCTTCCTCTTTGTATTGGACTGATGAAGCCACTGTGTGGCGAAACGTTTCCTGAATAAAGATTCCCATATGCTGCATAAGTGTCTCAATCTTCAACTTGTCGGTTTTTCAAACCATTCATCACACATATTCACATTGTATACCATTATCATATTCACATTATATACCATTACTATAATGCTACTTGTATGACCCCCCCCCCCCACATCACTAGGAACGAGTGGGAAGAGGTGGTGCTGAGGACCTGCCTACCATGGACCAGTAGCTCACTGCTGTCCTCTTCAAGTCCTGTTCTTATTTCCATCAGTGATTCACGCCTCTTGTGGTACCATCCCCGTGCCTCTTGTGGCACCATCCCCACGCATCTTGTGGCACCATCCCCGCGCCTCTTGTGGCACCATCCCCACGCATCTTGTGGCACCATCCCCGCGCATCTTGTGGCACCATCCCCGCGCATCTTGTGGCACCATCCCCACGCATCTTTTGGCACCATCCCCGCGCATCTTGTGGCACCATCCCCGCGCATCTTGTGGCACCATCCCCACGCATCTTGTGGCACCATCCCCACGCATCTTGTGGCACCATCCCCGCGCATCTTGTGGCACCATCCCCGCGCATCTTGTGGCACCATCCCCACGCATCTTGTGGCACCATCCCCGCGCATCTTGTGGCACCATCCCCACGCATCTTGTGGCACCATCCCCGCGCATCTTGTGGCACCATCCCCGCGCATCTTGTGGCACCATCCCCGCGCATCTTGTGGCACCATCCCCGCGCATCTTGTGGCACCATCCCTGCGCATCTTGTGGCACCATCCCCACGCATCTTGTGGCACCATCCCCGCGCATCTTGTGGCACCATCCCCGCGCATCTTGTGGCACCATCCCCACGCTTCTTGTGGCACCCTCCCCACGCCTCTTTTGGCACCATCCCCGTGTCTCTTGTGGCACCATCCCCGTGCCTCTTGTGGCACCATCCCCGTGTTTCTTGTGGCACCATCCCCGTGTTTCTTGTGGCACCATCCCCGTGCCTCTTGTGGCACCACATCCCCGTGTTTCTTGTGGCCTCTTGTGGCCCACTGTGGCACCATCCCCGTGCCTCTTGTGGCACCATCCCCAAGCCTCTTGTGGCACCATCCCCGTGACTCTTGTAGCACCATCCCCGTGCCTCTTGTCCCATCCCCGTGTCTCTTGTAGCACCATCCCCGCGCCTCTTGTGGCACCATCCCCGTGCCTCTTGTTGCACCATCCCCACGCCTCTTGTGGCACCATCCCCGTGTAGCACCATCCCCAAGCCTCTTGTGGCACCATCCCCCCTTGTAGCACCATCCCCAAGCCTCTTTTGGCCTCTTGTGGCACCATCCCCGTGCCTCTTTTGGCACCATTGTGGCACCATCCCCGTGTGGCACCATCCCCTTGTCTCTTGTGGCACCATCCCCTTGTCTCTTGTGGCACCATCCCCTTGTCTCTTGTGGCACCATCCCCTTGTCTTGTGGCACCATCCCCTTGTAGCCTCTTGTGGCACCATCCCCGTGTGTGGCACCATCCCCTGTCTCTTGTGTCCCCAAGCACCATCCCCGTGCCTCTTGTGGCACCATCCCCGTGCCTCTTGTAGCACCATCCCCGTGCACCATCCCCCTCTTGTGGCACCATCCCCGTGCCTATTGTGGCACCATCCCCGTGTCTCTTGTGGCACCGTCCCCAAGCCTCTTGTGGCACCATCCCCGTGCCTCTTGTGGCACCATCCCCGTGCCTCTTGTGGCACCATCCCCGTGCCTCTTGTGGCACCATCCCCAAGCCTCTTGTGGCACCATCCCCGTGTCTCTTGTGGCACCATCCCCGTGCCTC
Source organism: Cherax quadricarinatus (assembly GCF_038502225.1). Taxonomy (NCBI): domain Eukaryota; kingdom Metazoa; phylum Arthropoda; class Malacostraca; order Decapoda; family Parastacidae; genus Cherax; species Cherax quadricarinatus. The sequence continues at coordinate 77,043,398 of NC_091292.1, read as the reverse complement.
TTGTGGCACCATCCCCGTGTCTCTTGTAGCACCATCCCCGTGCCTCTTGTGGCACCATCCCCGTGCCTCTTGTGGCACCATCCCCGTGTCTCTTGTAGCACCATCGCCGTGCCTATTGTAGCACCATCCCCAAGCCTCTTGTGGCACCATCCCCTTGTCTCTTGTGGCACCATCCCCGTGTCTCTTGTGGCACCATCCCCTTGTCTCTTGTAGCACCATCCCCTTGTCTCTTGTAGCACCATCCCCGTGTCTCTTGTGGCACCATCCCCTTGTCTCTTGTAGCATCCCCTTGTCTCTTGTAGCACCATCCCCTTGTCTCTTGTGGCACCATCCCCGTGTCTCTTGTGGCACCATCCCCTTGTCTCTTGTAGCACCATCGCCGTGTCTCTTGTAGCACCATCCCCAAGCCTCTTTTGGCACCATCCCCGTGTCTCTTGTAGCACCATCCCCAAGCCTCTTGTGGCACCATCCCCTTGTCTCTTGTGGCACCATCCCCTTGTCTCTTGTGGCACCATCCCCGTGTCTCTTGTAGCACCATCCCCGTGTCTCTTGTAGCACCATCCCCGTGTCTCTTGTAGCACCATCCCCTTGTCTCTTGTGGCACCATCCCCTTGTCTCTTGTGGCACCATCCCCTTGTCTCTTGTGGCACCATCCCCGTGTCTCTTGTAGCACCATCCCCAAGCCTCTTGTGGCACCATCCCCTTGTCTCTTGTAGCACCAGCACCATCCCCGTGTCTCTCTTGTGTAGCACCATCCCCGTGTCTCTTGTAGCACCATCCCCGTGTCTCTTGTGGCACCATCCCCTTGTCTCTTGTGGCACCATCCCCTTGTCTCTTGTGGCACCATCCCCGTGTCTCTTGTGGCACCATCCCCAAGCCTCTTGTAGCACCATCCCCTTGTCTCTTGTAGCACCATCCCCTTGTCTCTTGTAGCACCATCCCCTTGTCTCTTGTAGCACCATCCCCGTGTCTCTTGTAGCACCATCCCCGTCTTTCTTGTGGCACCATCCCCTTGTCTCTTGTGGCACCATCCCCGTGTCTCTTGTAGCACCATCCCCGTGTCTCTTGTAGCACCATCCCCATCTTTCTTGTGGCACCATCCCCGTGTCTCTTGTGGCACCATCCCCTTGTCTCTTGTGGCACCATCCCCTTGTCTCTTGTGGCACCATCCCCGTGTCTCTTGTGGCACCATCCCCAAGCCTCTTGTGGCACCATCCCCTTGTCTCTTGTGGCACCATCCCCTTGTCTCTTGTAGCACCATCCCCTTGTCTCTTGTAGCACCATCCCCGTGTCTCTTGTAGCACCATCCCCGTGTCTCTTGTAGCACCATCCCCGTGTCTCTTGTAGCACCATCCCCGTCTTTCTTGTGGCACCATCCCCGTGTCTTTTGTGGCACCATCCACACGCCTGTTGTAGCACCATCCCCGTGTCTCTTGTAGCACCATCCCCGTGTCTCTTGTAGCACCATCCCCGTGTCTCTTGTAGCACCATCCCCGTGTCTCTTGTAGCACCATCCCCGTGTCTCTTGTAGCACCATCCCCTTGTCTCTTGTAGCACCATCCCCGTGTCTCTTGTAGCACCATCCCCGTGTCTCTTGTAGCACCATCCCCGTGTCTCTTGTAGCACCATCCCCGTGTCTCTTGTAGCACCATCCCCGTGTCTCTTGTAGCACCATCCCCGTGTCTCTTGTAGCACCATCCCCGTGGCTCTTGTAGCACCATCCCCGTGGCTCTTGTAGCACCATCCCCAGGCCTCTTGTAGCACCATCCCCGTGTCTCTTGTAGCACCATCCCCGTGTCTCTTGTAGCACCATCCCCGTGTCTCTTGTGGCACCATCCCCGTCTTTCTTGTAGCACCATCCCCGTGTCTCTTGTGGCACCATCCCCGTCTTTCTTGTAGCACCACCCCCGTGTCTCTTGTGGCACCATCCACACGCCTGTTGTAGCACCATCCCCGTGTCTCTTGTAGCACCATCCCCGTGTCTCTTGTGGCACCATCCCCGTCTTTCTTGTAGCACCATCCCCGTGTCTTTTGTGGCACCATCCACACGCCTGTTGTAGCACCATCCCCGTGTCTCTTGTGGCACCATCCCCGTCTCTCTTGTAGCACCACCCCCGTGTCTCTTGTGGCACCGTCCCCACGCCTCTTGTGGCACCATGTACGCTTCCACACCTCACTTCTGGCACGTTATGCCAAATCGAAGCTGAGGAAGTAAATACACACCAAGACCGAGGGACTGACCACCTCAAACTTCATCAAGACTAAGGGACTGATCACCTCATATCTACCCCTCTATCACTTATGTTGTCTCATCTGAAATACGACTTAAAAAGTCTAATGAGGAAGCGAAACGTTTCAGCAATAAAGGTACTAAACTATTTATGCGTCTTGCATAACACCACCTCCCTGGATGACAACCAAAATAGTTTACTAACATCCATTTATTGACAAGAGCAGGTGGTGCAGGAAAGCTTTCTCATACGTATCGTCCTGCCTGGGAATCAAACCCGGGACCTTTTTGTTTGGATCGTAGCCCTCTACCACTGAGCTGCAAGTTTAAAACTGTACGACCAAGACAGATGGGGTGCCAGATAACTCTTGCGACCGAGAATCTCTTTTGAAGGACCTCTCGCAACCTGAACACGCGGGGAACTAAAATATGTGATTTGGATCTTCAATGTACAGGTCCCAGGTAAGAGGTCCATAGCATCTAAACCACACAAGTCCAGGCGTTAACCAGAACACATTCATATCCTCGATCGTTGGTGGTTTGAGATGCTGTGTCGGAACGCGGTGTCAGGGGTTTGTGTCAGAAGGCGGTGTTGAGAGGCAGGAATGACCCTATTATTAAGCAGCAGAGGTTGGTCTCACCCAGGGTGTTCAGCGCTGACGCTGCCCACCCAACAACCAACGCCGGAAAGGGTTCCACTCCCCTACTGTTCTTTTTTTGGGCCAGGTTTGTGTGCCACTTACCACCCCTGGTGGGGTAGTGACTGGCGGGGTAGTGGTTGGTATGGTAGTGGCTGGTGTAGTAGTGGCTGGCGGGGTAGTGGCTGGTGGGGGAGTGGCTGGCGGGGTAGTGGTTGGTATGGTAGTGGCTGGTGTAGTAGTGGCTGGCGGGGTAGTGGCTGGTGGGGTAGTGGCTGGCGGGGTAGTGGTTGGTATGGTAGTGGCTGGTGTAGTAGTGGCTGTAGTGGCTGGTAGTGGCTGGCGGGGTAGTGGTTGGTATGGTAGTGGCTGGTGTAGTAGTGGCTGGCGGGGTAGTGGCTGGTGGGGTAGTGGCTGGCGGGGTAGTGGTTGGTATGGTAGTGGCTGGCGGGGTAGTGGCTGGTGGGGTAGTGGCTGGCGGGGTAGTGGCTGGTGGGGTAGTGGCTAGCAAGGTAGTGGCTGGTGGGGTAGTGGCTAGCGAGGTAGTGGCTGGTGGGGTAGTGGCTAGCAAGGTAGTGGCTGGTGGGGTAGTGGCTGGCGGGGTAGTGGCTGGCGGGGTGGTGGCTGGCGGGGTGGGGGCTGGCGGGGTTGTGGCTGGCGGGGTAGTGGGTGGCGGGGTAGTGGGTGGCGGGGTAGTGGGTGGCGGGGTAGTGGGTGGCGAGGTAGTGGGTGGCGGGGTTGTGGCTGGCGGGGTAGTGGCTGGTGGGGTAGTGGTTGGTATGGTAGTGGCTGGCGGGGTAGTAGCTAGCGGGGTAGTGCCTGGTGGGGTAGTGGTTGGCGGGGTAGTGGCTAGCGGGATAGTGGCTGGTGGGGTAGTGGCTGGCGGGGTAGTGGCTGGCGGGGTAGTGGCTGGCGGGTTAGTGACTGGCGGGGTAGCGACTGGCGGGGTAGTGGCTGGCGGGGTAGTGGCTGGTGGAGTAGTGGCTGGCGGGGTAGTGGCTGGCGGGGTAGTGGCTGGCGGGGTAGTGGCTGGCGGGGTTGTGGCTGGCGGGGTAGTGGGTGGCGGGGTTGTGGCTGGCGGGGTAGTGGGTGGCGGGGTTGTGGCTGGCGGGGTAATGGGTGGCGGGGTAGTGGGTGGCGGGGTTGTGGCTGGCGGGGTTGTGGCTGGCGGGGTTGTGGCTGGCGGGGTAGTGGCTGACGGGGTTGTGGCTGGCGGGGTAGTGGGTGGCGGGGTAGTGGGTGGCGGGGTTGTGGGGGGCGGGGTTGTGGCTGGCGGGGTTGTGGCTGGCGGGGTAGTGGGTGGCGGGGTAGTGGGTGGCGGGGTAGTGGGTGGCGGGGTTGTGGCTGCCGGGGTAGTGGGTGGCGGGGTAGTGGGTGGCGGGGTAGTGGGGGCGGGGTTGTGGCTGGCGGGGTAGTGGGTGGCGGGGTAGTGGGTGGCGGGGTTGTGGCTGGCGGGGTAGTGGGTGGCGGGGGAGTGGGTGGCGGGGTAGTGGGTGGCGGGGTAGTGGGTGGCGGAGTTGTGGCTGGCGGGGTAGTGGGTGGCGGGGTAGTGGGTGGCGGGGTAGTGGGTGGCGGGGTAGTGGGTGGCGGGGTTGTGGCTGGCGGGGTAGTGGGTGGCGGGGTAGTGGGTGGCGGGGTAGTGGGTGGCGGGGTTGTGGCTGGCGGGGTAGTGGGTGGCGGGGTAGTGGGTGGCGGGGTAGTGGGTGGCGGGGTAGTGGGTGGCGGGGTAGTGACTGGCGGGGTAGTGGCTGGGAGGGTAGTGACTGGCGGGGTAGTGACTGGCGGTATAGTGGCTGGCGGGGTAGTGGCTGGTGGGGTAGTGGCTGGCGGGGTAGAGACTGGCGGGGTAGTGACTGGCGGGGTAGTGGCTGGCGGGGTAGTGGCTGGCGGGGTAGTGGCTGGCGGGGTAGTGGCTGGCGGGGTAGTGGCTGGCGGGGTAGTGGCTGGCGGGGTAGTGGCTGGCAGGGTAGTGGCTGGCGGGGTAGTGTGTGGCGGGGTAGTGGCTGTTGGGGTAGTGGGGGGCGGGGTAGTGGGTGGCGGGGTAGTGGGTGGCGGGGTAGTGGGTGGCGGGGTAGTGGCTGGCGGGGTAGTGGCTGGCGGGGTAGTGGCTGGCGGGGTAGTGGCTGGCAGGGCAGTGGCTGGCGGGGTAGTGACTGGCGGGGTTACCTGGAGGTTATTCTGGGGATCAACGCCCCCGCGGCCCGGTCCATGACCAGGCCTCCCGATGGATCAGGGCCTGATCAACTAGGCTGTTACTGCTGGCCGCACGCAGTCCAACGTACGAGCCACAGCCCGGCTGATCCGGCACTGACTTTAGGTATCTGTCCAGCTCTCTCTTGAAGGCAGCCAGGGGTTTATTGGCAATTCCGCTAATGCTTGATGGGAGGCTGTTGAACAGTTTTGGGCCCCGGACACTTATGGTGTTTTCCCTTAGTGTACCAATGGCGCCCCTACTTTTTATTGGGGACATTTTGCATCGCCTGCCCAGTCTTTTACTTTCCTAGGGAGTGATTTCTGTGTGCAGATTTGGGACCATTCCTTCCAAGATTTTCCAAGTGTAGATTATGATATATCTCTCCCTCCTCCGTTCCAACGAGTACAAGTCGAGTGCTTCCAAGCGTTCCCAGTACTTAAGGTGCTTGACAGAACTTACACGTGCAGTAAAGGATCTCTGTACACTCTCTAGATCTGCGATTTCACCTGCTTTGAATGGAGATGTTAATGTACAGCAGTATTCCAGCCTAGAGAGAACAAGTGATTTGAAAAGAATCATCATGGGCTTGGCATCTCTCGTTTTGAAAGTTCTCATTATCCATCCTATCATTTTCTTTGCACGTGCGATCGTTGCACTGTTGTGATCCTTGAAAGTGAGATCCTCAGACATTACTACTCCAAGGTCCCTTACATTATTTTCCCGCTCTATTGTATGGCCGGAGTCAGTAGTATACTCTGTTCTAGTTATTATCTCCTCCAGTTTTCCATAACGGAGTAGTTGGAATTTGTCCTCATTGAACATCATATTGTTTACCGTTGCCCACTGGAAAACTTTGTTTATATCTTCTTGGAGGTTAACCGCGTCCTCAGCAGATGACAGCCTCATGCAGATCCTAGTATCATCCGCAAAGGATGATACGGTGCTGTGGTGTATATCTCTGATTATGTCTGATATGAGGATAAGGAATAAGATGGGGGCGAGTACTGTGCCTTGTGGAACAGAGCTCTTCACTATGGCAGCCTCCGATTTAACTCTGTTGACCACTACTCTTTGTGTTCGATTTGTTAGGAAGTTGAAGATCCTTCTCCCCACTTTCCCAGTTACTCCTTTAGCACGTATTTTATGGGCTATTACGCCATGATCGCATTTGTCAAATGCTTTTGCAAAGTCTGTGTATATTACATCTGCATTCTGATTTTCTTCCAGTGCATCCAAGGCCATGTCATAGTGATCCAGTAGTTGTGAGAGGCAGGAGCGACCTGCCCTGAACCCATGTTGCCCTGGATTGTAGTGACTGGCGGGGTAGTGACTGGCGGGGTAGTGGCTGGCGGGGTAGTGGCTGGCGGGGTAGTGGCTGGCGGGGTAGTGACTGGCGGGGTAGTGACTGGCGGGGTAGTGGCTGGCGGGGTAGTGGGTGGCGGGGTAGTGGGTGGCGGGGTAGTGGGTGGCGGGGTAGTGGGTGGCGGGGTAGTAGCTGGAGGGGTAGTGGCTGGCAGGGTAGTGGCTGGCGGGGTAGTGGCTGGCGGGGTAGTGGCTGGAGGGGTAGTGGCTGGCGGGGTAGTGGCTGGCGGGGTAGTGGCTGGCGGGGTAGTGTCTGGCGGGGTAGTGGGTGGCGGGGTAGTGGCTGGCGGGGTAGTGGCTGGCGGGGTAGTGGCTGGCGGGGTCGTGGCTGGCGGGGTAGTGGCTGGCGGGGTAGTGGCTGGCGGGGTAGTGACTGGCGGGGTAGTGGCTGGCGGGGTAGTGGCTGGCGGGGTAGTGGCTGGCGGGGTAGTGGCTGGCGGGGTAGTGGCTGGTGGGGTAGTGGCTGGCGGGGTAGTGGTTGGCGGGGTAGTGACTGACGGGGTAGTGGGTGGCGGGGTAGTGGGTGGCGGGGTAGTGGGTGGCGGGGTAGTGGGTGGCGGGGTAGTGGCTAGCGGGATAGTGGCTGGCGGGGTAGAGACTGGCGGGGTAGTGGCTGGCGGGGTAGTGGCTGGCGGGGTCGTGGCTGGCGGGGTAGTGGCTGGCGGGGTAGTGGATGGCAGGGTAGTGGCTTGCGGGGTAGTGGCTGGCGGGGTATTGGCTGGCGGGGTAGTGGCTGGCGGGGTATTGGCTGGCGGGGTAGTGGCTGGCAGGGTAGTGGCTGGCGGGGTAGTGACTGACGGGGTAGTGGCTGGCGGGGTAGTGGCTGGCGGGGTAGTGGCTGGCGGGGTAGTGCCTGGCGGGGAAGTGGCTGGTGGGGTCGTGGCTGGGGGGGTAGTGGTTGGCGGGGTAGTGACTGGCGGGGTAGTGGGTGGCGGGGTAGTGGGTGGCGGGGTAGTGGGTGGCGGGGTAGTGGCTGGCGGGGTAGTGGCTGGCGGGGTAGTGACTGGCGGGGTAGTGGCTGGCGGGGAAGTGGCTGGCGGGGTCGTGGCTGGCGGGGTAGTGGCTGGCGGGGTAGTGGCTGGCAGGGTAGTGGCTGGCGGGGTAGTGGCTGGCGGGGTAGTGGCTGGCGGGGTAGTGGCTGGCGGGGTAGTGGCTGGCGGGGTAGTGGCTGGCTGGGTTGTGGGTGGCGGGGTTGTGCCTGGCGGGGTAGTGGCTGGCGGGGTAGTGGCTGGCGGGGTAGTGGCTGGCGGGGTAGTGGCTGGCGGGGTATTGGCTGGCGGGGTAGTGGCTGGCAGGGTAGTGGCTGGCGGGGTAGTGGCTGGCGGGGTAGTGGCTGGCGGGGTAGTGGCTGGCGGGGTATTGGCTGGCGGGGTAGTGGCTGGCAGGGTAGTGGCTGGCGGGGTAGTGACTGGCGGGGTAGTGGCTGGCGGGGTAGTGGCTGGCGGGGTAGTGGCTGGCGGGGTAGTGACTGGCGGGGTAGTGGGTGGCGGGGTAGTGGGTGGCGGGGTAGTGGGTGGCGGGGTAGTGGGTGGCGGGGTAGTAGCTGGAGGGGTAGTGGCTGGCAGGGTAGTGGCTGGCGGGGTAGTGGCTGGCGGGGTAGTGGCTGGAGGGGTAGTGGCTGGCGGGGTAGTGGCTGGGGGGGTAGTGGCTGGCGGGGTAGTGGCGGGCGGGGTTGGGGCGGGCGGGGTAGTGGCTGGCGGGGTAGTGGCTGGCGGGGTAGTGGCTGGCGGGGTAGTGGCTGGCGGGGTAGTGGCTGGCGGGGTAGTGGCTGGCGGGGTAGTGACTGGCTGGGTAGTGGCTGGCGGGGTACTGGCTGGCGGGGTAGTGGCTGGCGGGGTAGTGGCTGGCGGGGTAGTGGCTGGTGGGGTAGTGGCTGGCGGGGTAGTGGTTGGCGGGGTAGTGACTGACGGGGTAGTGGGTGGCGGGGTAGTGGGTGGCGGGGTAGTGGGTGGCGGGGTAGTGGGTGGCGGGGTAGTGGCTGGCGGGGTAGTGACTGGCGGGGTAGTGGCTGGCGGGGTAGTGGCTGGCGGGGTAGTGGCTGGCGGGGTAGTGGCTGGCGGGGTAGTGGCTGGCAGGGGCGTGGCTGGCGGGGTAGTGACTGGCGGGGTATTGGCTGGCGGGGTAGTGGCTGGTGGGGTATTGGCGGGCGGGGAAGTGGCGGGCTGGGTAGTGGCGGGCGGGGTAGTGCCTGGCGGGGTAGTGGCTGGCGGGGTAGTGGCTGGCGGGGTAGTGGCTGGCGGGGTAGTGGCTGGCGGGGTAGTGGCGGGTGGGGTAGTGGCTGGCGGGGTAGTGGTTGGCGGGGTAGTGACTGGCGGGGTAGTGGGTGGCGGGGTAGTGGGTGGCGGGGTAGTGGGTGGCGGGGTATTGGCTGGCGGGGTAGTGGCTGGCGGGGTAGTGACTGGCGGGGTAGTGGCTGGCGGGGCAGTGGCTGGCGGGGTAGTGGCTGGCGGGGTAGTGGCTGGCGGGGTAGTGGCTGGCAGGGTAGTGGCTGGCGGGGTAGTGGCTGGCGGGGTAGTGGCTGGCGGGGTAGTGGCTGGCGGGGTATTGGCTGGCGGGGTAGTGGCTGGCAGGGTAGTGGCTGGCGGGGTAGTGACTGGCGGGGTAGAGGATGGCGGGGTAGTGGCTGGCGGGGTAGTGGCTGGCGGGGTAGTGGCTGGCGGGGTATTGGCTGGCGGGGTAGTGGCTGGCAGGGTAGTGGCTGCCGGGGTAGTGGCTGGCGGGGTAGTGGCTGGCGGGGTAGTGGCTGGCGGGGTATTGGCTGGCGGGGTAGTGCCTGGCAGGGTAGTGGCTGGCGGGGTAGTGACTGGCGGGGTAGTGGCTGGCGGGGTAGTGGCTGGCGGGGTAGTGGCTGGCGGGGTAGTGGCTGGCGGGGTATTGGCTGGCGGGGTAGTGGCTGGCAGGGTAGTGGCTGGCGGGGTAGTGGCTGGCAGGGTAGTGGCTGGCGGGGTAGTGGCTGGCGGGGTAGTGGCTGGCGGGGTAGTGGCTGGCGGGGTAGTGACTGGCGGGGTCGTGACTGGCGGGGTATTGGCTGGCGGGGTAGTGGCTGGCAGGGTAGTGGCTGGCGGGGTAGTGGCTGGCAGGGTAGTGGCTGGCGGGGTAGTGGCTGGCGGGGTAGTGACTGGCTGGGTAGTGGGTGGCGGGGTAGTGGCTGGCAGGGTAGTGACTGGCGGGGTCGTGACTGGCGGGGTAGTGGGTGGCGGGGTAGTGGGTGGCGGGGTAGTGGCTGGCGAAGTGATTGCTGGAGCTGATGGTAAATCTGTTAATATAAGATTTTGTTGGGATCTTAACACCGGAGAGCTAGCCACCCAGTGAAGAAGTCATCGAGGGACTGTCTGTCTTATTTCCACTGGGGTCCTCAATCTTGTCCTCCAGGATGCGACCCACACCAGTCGAATAACACCCAGGTACCTACTTACTTGCTAGATGAACGGGACATCAGGCGTAAGGAAACACGCCCAATGTGTCCACTTTTGCCAGGGATCGAACCACAGACACTGTATGTGCGAGGCGAGTGTTCCCTGGCAGACCGTTAACACACCCATACATAATAATCTACCGTATTCAAAACCATGGCAATGCACTGCTTAATTTGGACATAAAGACGAATGCTCATCTTCACCAGCCGAGGTGACTTCATCTGTAGTTGCAACTCGCCGGAATACTTCTGCCTGCTTCTTGAAACGAATGTTGCTCATCAGTTTCAGAAAACATTTTAATCTTGTGTTTTTATTATGAGAACAATGCTCATTTACTGCAATTATTTAAAAAGTTTTCCTACATTATATTTTGCAAGCTATGAGGTGTTATCTTACCTCAGCTCTCAAGCTACGTGCTGTTATCTTACCTCAGCTCTCAAGCTACGTGATGTTATCTTACCTCAGCTCTCAAGCTACGTGCTGTTATCTTACCTCAGCTCTCAAGCTACGTGCTGTTATCTTACCTCAGCTCTCAAGCTACGTGCTGTTATCTTACCTCAGCTCTCAAGCTACGTGATGTTATCTTACCTCAGCTCTCAAGCTACGTGATGTTATCTTACCTCAGCTCTCAAGCTACGTGATGTTATCTTACCTCAGCTCTCAAGCTACGTGATGTTATCTTACCTCAGCTCTCAAGCTACGTGATGTTATCTTACCTCAGCTCTCAAGCTACGTGATGTTATCTTACCTCAGCTCTCAAGCTACGTGATGTTATCTTACCTCAGCTCTCAAGCTACGTGATGTTATCTTACCTCAGCTCTCAAGCTACGTGATGTTATCTTACCTCAGCTCTCAAGCTACGTGATGTTATCTTACCTCAGCTCTCAAGCTACGTGATGTTATCTTACCTCAGCTCTCAAGCTACGTGATGTTATCTTACCTCAGCTCTCAAGCTACGTGATGTTATCTTACCTCAGCTCTCAAGCTACGTGATGTTATCTTACCTCAGCTCTCAAGCTACGTGATGTTATCTTACCTCAGCTCTCAAGCTACGTGATGTTATCTTACCTCAGCTCTCAAGCTACGTGATGTTATCTTACCTCAGCTCTCAAGCTACGTGATGTTATCTTACCTCAGCTCTCAAGCTACGTGATGTTATCTTACCTCAGCTCTCAAGCTACGTGATGTTATCTTACCTCAGCTCTCAAGCTACGTGATGTTATCTTACCTCAGCTCTCAAGCTACGTGATGTTATCTTACCTCAGCTCTCAAGCTACGTGATGTTATCTTACCTCAGCTCTCAAGCTACGTGATGTTATCTTACCTCAGCTCTCAAGCTACGTGCTGTTATCCTACCTCAGCTCTCAAGCTACGTGATGTTATCTTACCTCAGCTCTCAAGCTACGTGATGTTATCTTACCTCAGCTCTCAAGCTACGTGATGTTATCTTACCTCAGCTCTCAAGCTACGTGATGTTATCTTACCTCAGCTCTCAAGCTACGTGATGTTATCTTACCTCAGCTCTCAAGCTACGTGATGTTATCTTACCTCAGCTCTCAAGCTACGTGATGTTATCTTACCTCAGCTCTCAAGCTACGTGATGTTATCTTACCTCAGCTCTCAAGCTACGTGATGTTATCTTACCTCAGCTCTCAAGCTACGTGATGTTATCTTACCTCAGCTCTCAAGCTACGTGATGTTATCTTACCTCAGCTCTCAAGCTACGTGCTGTTATCCTACCTCAGCTCTCAAGCTACGTGATGTTATCTTACCTCAGCTCTCAAGCTACGTGATGTTATCTTACCTCAGCTCTCAAGCTACGTGATGTTATCTTACCTCAGCTCTCAAGCTACGTGATGTTATCTTACCTCAGCTCTCAAGCTACGTGATGTTATCTTACCTCAGCTCTCAAGCTACGTGATGTTATCTTACCTCAGCTCTCAAGCTACGTGATGTTATCTTACCTCAGCTCTCAAGCTACGTGCTGTTATCTTACCTCAGCTCTCAAGCTACGTGATGTTATCTTACCTCAGCTCTCAAGCTACGTGCTGTTATCTTACCTCAGCTCTCAAGCTACGTGATGTTATCTTACCTCAGCTCTCAAGCTACGTGCTGTTATCTTACCTCAGCTCTCAAGCTACGTGCTGTTATCCTACCTCAGCTCTCAAGCTACGTGATGTTATCTTACCTCAGCTCTCAAGCTACGTGCTGTTATCCTACCTCAGCTCTCAAGCTACGTGATGTTATCTTACTTCAGCTCTCAAGCTACGTGCTGTTATCTTACCTCAGCTCTCAAGCTACGTGCTGTTATCCTACCTCAGCTCTCAAGCTACGTGCTGTTATCTTACCTCAGCTCTCAAGCTACGTGCTGTTATCCTACCTCAGCTCTCAAGCTACCTGATGTTATCTTACCTCAGCTCTCAAGCTACGTGATGTTATCTTACCTCAGCTCTCAAGCTACGTGATGTTATCTTACCTCAGCTCTCAAGCTACGTGATGTTATCTTACCTCAGCTCTCAAGCTACGTGCTGTTATCTTACCTCAGCTCTCAAGCTACGTGCTGTTATCTTACCTCAGCTCTCAAGCTACGTGCTGTTATCCTACCTCAGCTCTCAAGCTACGTGATGTTATCTTACCTCAGCTCTCAAGCTACGTGCTGTTATCCTACCTCAGCTCTCAAGCTACGTGATGTTATCTTACCTCAGCTCTCAAGCTACGTGCTGTTATCTTACCTCAGCTCTCAAGCTACGTGCTGTTATCTTACCTCAGCTCTCAAGCTACGTGCTGTTATCTTACCTCAGCTCTCAAGCTACGTGATGTTATCTTACCTCAGCTCTCAAGCTACGTGCTGTTATCTTACCTCAGCTCTCAAGCTACGTGCTGTTATCTTACCTCAGCTCTCAAGCTACGTGCTGTTATCTTACCTCAGCTCTCAAGCTACGTGATGTTATCTTACCTCAGCTCTCAAGCTACGTGCTGTTATCCTACCTCAGCTCTCAAGCTACGTGCTGTTATCTTACCTCAGCTCTCAAGCTACGTGCTGTTATCTTACCTCAGCTCTCAAGCTACGTGCTGTTATCTTACCTCAGCTCTCAAGCTACGTGCTGTTATCTTACCTCAGCTCTCAAGCTACGTGCTGTTATCTTACCTCAGCTCTCAAGCTACGTGCTGTTATCTTACCTCAGCTCTCAAGCTACGTGCTGTTATCTTACCTCAGCTCTCAAGCTACGTGCTGTTATCTTACCTCAGCTCTCAAGCTACGTGCTGTTATCTTACCTCAGCTCTCAAGCTACGTGCTGTTATCTTACCGCAGCTCTCAAGCTACGTGCTGTTATCTTACCTCAGCTCTCAAGCTACGTGCTGTTATCCTACCTCAGCTCTCAAGCTACGTGCTGTTATCTTACCTCAGCTCTCAAGCTACGTGCTGTTATCTTACCTCAGCTCTCAAGCTACGTGCTGTTATCTTACCTCAGCTCTCAAGCTACGTGCTGTTATCTTACCTCAGCTCTCAAGCTACGTGCTGTTATCTTACCTCAGCTCTCAAGCTACGTGCTGTTATCTTACCTCAGCTCTCAAGCTACGTGCTGTTATCTTACCTCAGCTCTCAAGCTACGTGCTGTTATCTTACCTCAGCTCTCAAGCTACGTGCTGTTATCTTACCTCAGCTCTCAAGCTACGTGCTGTTATCCTACCTCAGCTCTCAAGCTACGTGCTGTTATCTTACCTCAGCTCTCAAGCTACGTACTGTTATCCTACGTTAGGTCATTACAAGTCCTTTCCAAAATACGATAAATGATACGAAAATACTGTTTATCTTCATACGATAGTGTAATTATCGTAGTAAAGTTTCCTGGCAGACGGACTGGGGTGCGTAATAGCCACACACGACCCCCTCCCCACGCTTCCTTGATATCACGGATTGACAGAAGTTTTCCTGTGGGAGTTGCTGAAGGCTCATGTTTCCCAGATACCTGTGGTTGGTATTAAAACACTCCTTGTTAGAATAAATGATGGCATCGGAAACAAGACATACAGGATATGTTGGCCAATACGCGGAATGCACGAGTAGATGTGTCATGGGCCACTAGATGTGCACATGTTGAAATTCCTGTCCCCCCCCTCTCCTGTATATACTGGCTCCCTCACCGCCGTGTGTTAGTGTGACTTGTAATTGGTCCAAGTAGGACCGAAACGTCGTCATAAGCTTCTCTCTATCTCAGCGAGTTATTTGTGTATTACACAGACTACCTTGAATCTCTCTAACAACCTATCATGTGCACAAAACCGCTTTCTCATATCTTACCATTTTGTTGTGAAAAAATGAAATATTTAAAGGACTTTGAATTTACCTTATTATTATTATTATAATCAAAAAGAAGCGCTAAGCCACAAGGACTATACAGCGAATTTACCTTATAAATTCATGGCATGGTATACCACCTACAGGATGAGATCCACAACGGTCTATCAACACTTAACAGCTGCACCGGGGCAGCAGGTATAAGGAGAATGCTCTATACATCTGGCCCCGCCCATGATTTCCAACCCCGGCCTTTTAGGCTGTGAGCTGCTCTCATCAATGAGTTAAAATTTTGTTTATTTAGTTCGTAACGAGTTTCCCGGTGTTTTGGGAAATGGCCCTCCGCCTACCTGCAGCAGCAACGGGGTACATGGCCCTCCGCCTACCTGCAGCAGCAACGGGGTACATGGCCCTCTGCCTACCTGTGCAGATTTAGAACTAGTCCCTCTAGGATTTTCCGAGTGTAATTATAATGCCTGTTTCTCGCCCACGTTCTAGGAGTACAGGTCAAGGGACTTCAAACGTTCCCAGTAATGGAGGTGTTTGACTGCATTTATAAATGCAGTGAAAGTTCTCTGAATATTCTCCAAGTTTACTGCGTTTATAACCTACCGACTACACGAGAATTATTATGCATGCAGACCACCTTTATACCGGTCAAGGATACTTTGATCTCTAACACTGGAATTAAAGCCGTCGATGCATATATATATATATATATATATATATATATATATATATATATATATATATATATATATATATATATATATATATATATATATATATATATACACACACACACACACACTTTATGGTTATATACCGTTGTGAGGGTAGTGGTATAGAGTTACTAGTAATAGCGATAAACATTTAATTCATGATACTTGGTAAAAAGGAAAGAAAATTGTTCATCAGAGTGTTCAGGAAGTGAAGAACCTGGATAAGAAGTGGTGGAGGCGGTCACAGTAAGTAGTAAACACCGCCCGATGGTGACAGAGCCAGGAGCTGTGACTCAACCTCAGCAACTACATCTAGGTGACCATACACACAGAAGGAAGCTGATCTAGTTGAGGACACATAAATGTCACTCTCACAAGGTCTGCAACGCTAACCTTTACTTCAACATTTCTTACTGTACTTTAAAATGACGACGTAATAAGAGATTTTTTTCTTTTTGTCTTATGTGTTGATGACACGCCAACCTCGTAGCGGTGCCTGGTGGCGGGAATAACAACCACGCACTGCTCTCACCATCCCACACAGTATACACTGTGAGCATCTTACACAGTATACAGTGCTGTGAGCATCTCACACAATATAGTGCCATAGTGCTTTGAGCATACCACGCATTATACAATGGTGTGAGCATCCCACACAAGATATCCGAGGACCTGGGAGTCAGCACAGTAAGGTGCACGAAGGCTAGGTAACATCTGTGACATGTACGAGGACCTGGGAGTCAAACTCACGCCAAACACATCACCAGAGAGAGAGAGAGAGAGAGAGAGAGAGAGAGAGAGAGAGAGAGAGAGAGAGAGAGAGAGAGAGAGGATCATATAAACAAGGTGACAGCTGTAACATACAAGACCTGAGAGATATCGTGCCATGGGCACAAAGCAACACACATGAAGGCCTAGCTAGTGTAACATGTCATATATAATGTTCTGAAGGAGTCTTTATTCAAGTTGCTGGACTCTATTATGAGGCTGGTTGATCTTGCATATACCGCTGACATCATACGGTTTATTTGAATTTCTGGCAATATGCTTGATGTTATATTTAGCCCCATGTTCCTTTCACTCGCTGATATTTTCAGCTTCTCTCTGCCCACCATGTTGTACTTGTGTACGGTCTGCCCTCATCCACTCCAATTCGTAAGACCCTGCATTTGTTGGGATTGAACTCTAAGAGCCACTTGTTTGATTACATCTGTAGACTGCTGAGGTCTCGCTGAAGTTAAACACTGTCCTCTCCCATGTGTGCACGTGTACTTATGTATACATGTACTTAAGTACACGTGCACATATGCATATATGTACACGTGTTCTTAAGTACACTTGTACATATATACACACATGTATTCGTATTCATGTTTGTATGATAAAGTAAAACTAGGGGCGAGAACTCAGACATAAATAATATAAGAGAATCACCACTTGCGGGTGTTCCCCTCAGTGAGTGTGACAGCCCTACTGCAGTAGGCTTCTTCAGTCGAATACAGAGGAAGCAGCAGAAGCAGTAGAGATGTAAAGGCGATGTAATCAGTCCATCGCCTTTGAAGACTACACGTCTTCAAGGGTGATCAGCTTATCGGTATTGTATTTACATCACTAAAAACACTGCAATAATTCCAAGTACATTAACTATGTTACTACATATGAAGATTTGCATCCACACAAACCAACATCAATTAAAGCCTAAGATACACCAGCGTTCAAGGTTTAATGCCGATCAACACAAGTATTCCCCAGGTACTGAATGGAAATCAATATCACAAGCTCTTTAATAAAACTGGCAAATTTGGACTTACCCAGCCTAGCAACGTGAACCTTCCAGCGAGGTAAACACACCAGCGCTGAAAGTTTGAAGACAACCACAAGAGGCATTCTACAGATATATCACAAAATCCAACGATTCCAAATTTTATATACATGTATATTTTAGTATATTGTAGAATTTGCAGTTGCACAGTCTGAACCACCAGGATGTGAACCCTCCCATAACTTATATCAACTGTTAGCAACTAAGTTCCTTTTGATGAGCAAGACCCGATATTTATAATAATAATAATAATAATAATAATAATAATAATAATAATAATAATAATAATAATTCATAAAAATAATAATCTTTATTTCTACAAGTACACGATACAACTTATACAGACCATAGCTGACAT
This sequence comes from Cherax quadricarinatus, assembly GCF_038502225.1. Classification (NCBI taxonomy): domain Eukaryota; kingdom Metazoa; phylum Arthropoda; class Malacostraca; order Decapoda; family Parastacidae; genus Cherax; species Cherax quadricarinatus. Next base: position 77,026,356 of record NC_091292.1, on the reverse strand, counting down.
CAGTGATATACTATATAGAAAGTTCCTGGTTATCTGGAGGTTACCTGGAGGTTATTCCGGGGATCAACGCCCCCGCGGCCCGGTCCATGACCAGGCCTCCCGATGGATCAGGGCTTGATCAACTAGGCTGTTACTGCTGGCCGCACGCAGTCCAACGTACGAGCCACAGCCCGTGTAGAGCATTTCGTGCAACTTAGGTTAATTTTGTTCCCAGGATGCAACCCACACCAGTCGGCTAACACCCAGGTACCTACTTACTGCTAGGTGAATAGGGACAGCAGTTATCTTAAGGAAACACACCCCATATTTTCCATTTGTACCGGGGATCAAACCAAGGACACTCAATGTGAGAGATGAGTGCGCTACCAACCGAGCAACGGAACAAAAATACCTCTCTATATTTAAAAGTAAATTTAACAAATTGTTACCCATATTGTCACCAATAACAACCCGCCTTCTTCTGAGTATTACAAGACCAGCTGGTGCTCAAACTGTGAAGACGATCACAAGACCAGCTGGTGCTCAAACTGTGAAGACGATCATAAGACCAGCTGGTGCTCAAACTGTGAAGACGATCACAAGACCAGCTGGTGCTCAAACTGTGAAGACGATCATAAGACCAGCTGGTGCTCAAACTGTGAAGACGATCACAAGACCAGCTGGTGCTCAAACTGTGAAGACGATCATAAGACCAGCTGGTGCTCAAACTGTGAAGACGATCACAAGACCAGCTGGTGCTCAAACTGTGAAGACGATCATAAGACCAGCTGGTGCTCAAACTGTGAAGACGATCACAAGACCAGCTGGTGCTCAAACTGTGAAGACGATCATAAGACCAGCTGGTGCTCAAACTGTGAAGACGATCACAAGACCAGCTGGTGCTCAAACTGTGAAGACGATCATAAGACCAGCTGGTGCTCAAACTGTGAAGACGATCACAAGAGGCATTTCAAAGTTATCGCATGGAAGCCAAAACCAGGAATGGTTTATAAAGACAGTTTTAACCCTCTCAATTTTCTCAATCTACCCTGTCCATAATTACTATAGGTGAAGTCTAGGATCTCTCCTTAATTCATTGATGATAATTTTCCTTAATTCATTGATGATAATTGTGTTGCAGAGGTCTGAGAAATCTCAGACCTCTGCAACACAATTGTCATCAAAGATTTGTTAGGTTATACCATGAATTAAGGAAAATTTTTAGACTTCATCTTACGAATGCAGACAAAACAATTGCGATGGTAATTATGGACACGGTAGATTATAGGGGAAGAATAAACATGATATTAGGAGACAGGGAAACTCACGCACCTCTTAAAGGGTCTCCTTGAGGGATACCTAACTAGATGAATACACTCGGTTATGACAACTCTAGTGTACTTTCCACACTATAAATTATGGAAATAATGAAATGTGCGCAGACTATTAAAAACAAGAATAAATAAAGAGTATTTTTGGTTCTGAGTTACACCAAACTAACGCCGGATGTAACATACACTGCGGAATTACTGTACAAGACTGACAAGCTTGTCTCTGTACTGCCGTTACTCCCGCTGTTTCTGGTGCCTTGCGTTAGCTCTTTTGTCATTGTCGGTCTCTGGTATCATTCTCAGTCTCTGGTGTCACTACACGTCAAGAAGTGACACTTCAGTAAAGGATACCACTCAGTGAGAGGTGAGACATATATGATCCTGCCTCATCACCTTGTACATAAATGGTTCAGAGAACCAACAAGTTGATAAATTAAGACACTTGTACAACACTTGGGTATCTTTATTGAGAAAACATTTTGCCACACAGTGGCTTCATCAGTCCAATACAAAGAAGAATGGTGAAGATCAGAAAGAGATTGAAGTATCAGTCCCTCAGCCTGGAGTCGATGTAATCAGTCCATTAATCAAGATTGATGGACTGATTACCTGAAACTCCTTCTAATCTTCACTATTCTTCTTCGTACTGGACTGATGAAGCCACTTGTGTGACGAAACGCTTCTTCAGTAAAGATTCCCAAGTGTTGTACATGTGTCTAATTTATAATGTCTTCACCTTGAACGAAGTATGAGTGCACCAAGCTTGGTCATATCCCGTTGCATCGTCATTATTATAACGTTGCATCGTCATTATTATCACGTTGCATCGTCGTCATTATGACGTTGCATGGTTATGGTGCGTTGCAATTAACAAGTTGCATCATAATAACGCACCGACTGACTCTCTCTCAAAGTAATCAACTCTGATGAGAAGATGTAAAGTAAAAGGACACAAGTGCAACTAATGTGACATTTTATTATGGCAACGTTTCGCTCTCCAGGAGCTTTGTCAAGCCATTACAAACAGTACATGGACACAGAGGGTATATATAGGCTCAGAGTGAGGTGCAATACTAGTGGTGGTAGTAGTAGTAGTAATGATATAAGTAGTAGCAGTAGTAATACAGGCAAGGTTCAACGCAGTTGAACCGGCGATCCAGTTTACACTAGAAGAGTCCAATGACAAGCTACCTTTCCTCGACGTCCTCATTCACAAAGTAGACAACAACCTAAGATTTCAAGTTTATCGGAAACCTACCAACAAAAATGATCTTACACACTTCTATTCCAGTCAAGATACTAAGACCAAAAGAGGCATCATCACTGGTTTTTTCTATGAGCATACCGAATTTGTAGTCCTGAGTTCCTTGACGTGGAATGTACATACATTCACCAAACCTTCACCGATTTACACTTTCCTTCCTTTTTCATCAAAGACTGCAAGAAAAGAGCTCTTCAGATCATTAATTCTCCACGCACCAACACCACTCCCAACAAAGTTATAATTCTTCCCAACAGCCAGGTTGCACTGAACGTTTCTAAAGTACTTTCACAAGCTAACACCAGAGTCGCTATCGCTTCCAGCACTTCGATAAAGGATCTAACCAGAACAAAATCCAAGCACCACGAACCAGTCAACGCAGGGGTTTACACTATACCCTGTAAACCTTGATAATAAATACCGACAAGTTGGTTTAGAAAGACACGTAAGCAAACACTATGACATATTTATTAGAAAGCGTTTCGGTCCTGGGACCTTGATCACTTCTAACATACAGAGGTAGAAAGACATTATATATATATAGGCGGAGAGTGAGGTGTGAGTGACGCACGGTGACCTGAGGAATGTAATGTTGGGATGAGGACGGGTAGACGATGAAATCATGTGACTCCTGTGTTGTTGGGTTGGTGGTGCTTAAGTATCATGTATGCCAATGTTTTTGAAATTTTGTAGTTTCCAGAGTTGCGTTCTATAGTGTCGGTGACGGCGATTAGTGAGGCTTCTAGGCACCGTCGGCGTCTGAGGTCTGGTTCTGTGAGAACGAGTTGTGCCTCATTCCAGTTCATCAAATGCCCCTTGGAGTCTCTGTGGAGGACACAGGCGTACCTTACATCGTCTCTGTTAAGAGGCATTTCGATGCTCATTCAGGCGGACTGCAAGATCTCTGCCTGTCTCGCCTACATATTTCTTGGGACAGAACCTACAGGGGATAGTGTAGACCATTTTGATGTTCATTTCTCTCAGGTATAAATACCCTGACATTTTTACCTTAGTCATCATTTTATGGAGTCAGAGTATCCTTGACTGCTGGCGGTGTCCAGGTGACACGTGACCTTAATGACCCTCATGTGGTGGATAAGAATGAAACTTAATAGAAACTAACCATCCGCAGTGGGTCGTCCTAAAGAAAGTAGAAGTCGTCTTAAATGCGGGAATCACCAAGGAAAGTATTATTCACCTCACGGTAAGCAAAGTATTCTTGAAGAAAGTAGGAGTCCTCTTGGAGAAAGTAGGAGTCCTCTTGGAGAAAGTAGGAGTCCTCTTGGAGAAAGTAGGAGTCCTCTTGAAGAAAGTAGGAGTCCTCTTGGAGAAAGTAGGAGTCCTCTTGGAGAAAGTAGGAGTCCTCTTAAAAAAGTAGGAGTCCTCTTGGAGAAAGTAGGAGTCCTCTTGGAGAAAGTAGGAGTCCTCTTGAAGAAAGTAGGAGTCCTCTTGGAGAAAGTAGGAGTCCTCTTGAAGAAAGTAGGAGTCCTCTTGAAGAAAGTAGGAGTCCTCTTGGAGAAAGTAGGAGTCCTCTTGAAGAAAGTAGGAGTCCTCTTGAAGAAAGTAGGAGTCCTCTTGGAGAAAGTAGGAGTCCTCTTGGAGAAAGTAGGAGTCCTCTTGAAGAAAGTAGGAGTCCTCTTGGAGAAAGTAGGAGTCCTCTTGAAGAAAGTAGGAGTCCTCTTGGAGAAAGTAGGAGTTCTCTTGGAGAAAGTAGGAGTCCTCTTGGAGAAAGTAGGAGTCCTCTTGGAGAAAGTAGGAGTCCTCTTGGAGAAAGTAGGAGTCCTCTTGGAGAAAGTAGGAGTCCTCTTGGAGAAAGTAGGAGTCCTCTTGAAGAAAGTAGGAGTCGTCTTGGAGAAAGTAGGAGTCCTCTTGGAGAAAGTAGGAGTCCTCTTGAAGAAAGTAGGAGTCCTCTTGAAGAAAGTAGGAGTCCTCTTGAAGAAAGTAGGAGTCCTCTTGAAGAAAGTAGGAGTCCTCTTGGAGAAAGTAGGAGTCCTCTTGGAGAAAGTAGGAGTCCTCTTGGAGAAAGTAGGAGTCCTCTTGAAGAAAGTAGGAGTCCTCTTGGAGAAAGTAGGAGTCCTCTTGGAGAAAGTAGGAGTCCTCTTGGAGAAAGTAGGACTCCTCTTGGAGAAAGTAGGAGTCCTCTTGAAGAAAGTAGGAGTCCTCTTGGAGAAAGTAGGAGTCCTCTTGGAGAAAGTAGGAGTCCTCTTGGAGAAAGTAGGAGTCCTCTTGGAGAAAGTAGGAGTCCTCTTGAAGAAAGTAGGAGTCCTCTTGAAGAAAGTAGGAGTCCTCTTGAAGAAAGTAGGAGTCCTCTTGAAGAAAGTAGGAGTCCTCTTGGAGAAAGTAGGAGTCCTCTTGAAGAAAGTAGGAGTCCTCTTGGAGAAAGTAGGAGTCCTCTTGAAGAAAGTAGGAGTCCTCTTGGAGAAAGTAGGAGTCCTCTTGAAGAAAGTAAAGTCGTCTTGAAGCAGAAGTCGTTTTAAAAAAGTAGAAATCGCTATAAAAAGTACAGCAGAAGTAGTTAAGGTAACCAGTATTCACCGTAAGTAAAGGTCGTCTTGAATAAATTAGTAGTCGTCTTGAAGAAAGTAATAATCTTGAAGAGATTATTAGTCGTTTTGAAAGCTGTGGTCGTCCTGATGAAAGTAAGTCTTGAAAGCAGTAGTCGCCCTAAAGTACTAGTCCTGAAAATAGCAGTCGTCTTGAAGAAAGTAGTCGTCTTAAAAGAAGTCGTCAAGATAAGTAGCATTCATCTCAGAGCAACTTGAAGTTGTCTTGAAAAAAAACGGCAAGTCGCTCTAAAGAGCAGCAGACATCGTCTTAGAAAAAAAAAGTAAAAGTCGTTTTGAAAAAATGGCAAGTCGTTCTAAAGAGTAGTAGTAGTCGTCTTAGGGGGGAAAGAAAAGCAGAGGTCGTCTTGGTGAGGAAGGAGAACAGTGAGAGTCCGAGAAATACTGGCGGGTGTCTCTCCTCTCCACTTTCTCTAGGCTGCGTCCATCTTTTTCACATCCTCGTAGCCCGGAGCTGTAGTGGACGGACCAGTCTCCCAACAAGAGGTACACACACTCACACAGGAGCTATGAATAGACCCCTGCAACCACACATAGGTGAGTACACACACACACACACACACACACACACACACACACGGAGCCAGGAGCTATGACTCGACCCCTGCAACTACAACTAAATGAGTACCCCCCCCCACACATACACACACGAAGAAGGTTAAGGGAAACCGGCCTGACGACATTGGAGGACAGGAGGGTTAGGGGAGACATGATAACGACATGCAAAATACTGCGAGGAATTGACAAGGTGGACAGAGACAGGATGTTCCAGAGATGGGACACAGAAACAAGGGGCCACAATTGGTAGTTGAAGACTCCGATAAGTCAAAGAGATGTTAGGAAGTATTTCTTTAGTCATAAAGTTGTCATGAAGTGGAATAATCTGGCAAGCGATGTAGTATCCCTGGAGAGGATTTCGGGGGGTCAACGCCCCCGCGGCCCGGGCTGTGACCAGGCCCCATAGTGGATCAGGGCCTGATCAAACAGGCTGTTACTGTTGGCCGCACGCAACCCGACGTACGAACCACAGCCCGGCCTGGCCAGTGGCTTCTTGAAGACAGCCAGGGGTTTATTGGTAATCCTCCCTTATGTATGCTGGGAGGCAGTTGAACAGTCTCGGGCCCCTGACGCTTATTGTATGGTCTCTTAACGTGCTAGTGACACCCCTGCTTTTCATTGGGGGGATGTTGCACCGTCTGGCGCGTCTTTTGCTTTCGTTGTGAGTGATTTTCGTGTGCAAATTCGGTACTAGTCCCTCTAGGATTTTCCAGGTGTATATAATCATGTATCTCTCCCGCCTGCGTTCCAGGGAGTACAGGTTCAGGAACTTCAAGCGTTCCCAGTAACTGAAGTGTTTTATCGCAGTTATATGTGCCATGAAGGTTCTCTGTACACTTTCTAGGTCAGCAGTTTCACCTGCCTTGAAAGGTGCTGTTAGTGTGCAGCAATATTCCAGCCTAGATAGAACAAGTGACCTGAAGAGTGTCATCATGGGCTTGGTATCCCTAGTTTTGAAGGTTCTCATTATCCATCCTGTCATTTTTCTAGCAGATGCGATTGATACAATGTTATGGTCTCTGAAGGTGAGATCCTCCGACATGATCACTCCCTGGTCTTTTACATTAGTTTTTCGCTCTATTGTGTGGTTGGAATTTGTTTTATACTCCGATATAGTTTTAATTTCCTCACGTTTTCCATATCGGAGTAAGGAAGGTAGGAACCATATATAGTTTTAAGACGAGGTATGTTAAAGCTCATGGAGCAGGGAGAGAGGGGACCTAGTAGCGATCAGTGAAGAGGCGGGGCCAGGAGCTATGTCTCGACCTCTGTAACCACAAATAGGTGAGTACACACACACGTACATTCACAGGTCAACATTGGTCGTCCATCTCGTTGCTAGATGTATCATGGCCGGTCTTTACAAGTCTAGGTATCCTAACTTGACCTAAAACAAACTACCAGATTTAGAATAGACAATCAATTGAAGAAAAATAGAGAGAGTTAAAGAACAAACGTAGATGGGAAGGGAGAGGGGAAGGGGGAGAAGGGGAGTGTGAGAGGAGGAAGGGAGAAGGGGAGAGTGAGGGGAGGAAGAGGTATGGAGCGAGGACACAGGTGGGTGGGAGTCACCAGGTAAGACATAACAGGAGAAGCACCGGACTATACCAGTCAGGTCATGACCCCCGAGACTGTGTCGGCAGCAGCCACCACCAGTCTGCGGGTGTGGCGCACTCTACACTCACCATGTGTGTCTACACTTACCAAGTACATATACGCTCCTGTGTGTACACTCACCAAGTGTATGTGCCTGCCTGAGTACACACTGTGTGTGTGAGTGCGCGCCTGTGTCTACATTCACCATGTATATGTGTGCCTGCCTGTGTCTACATTTACGAAGTGCATGTACGCTCCTGTGTGTACAATGACCAAGTGTATGTACCTGCCTGTGTGCACACACCAAGGGTATGTGCGTGCCTGTGTGCACGCTTACCCTGTGTGCCTTCGTTTGTGTGTACATTTACCGCGTGTACCTGTGTTGTGTGTATACTTACGGTCTGTGCCTTTGTGTGTATACACTCACAGCATGTGCGTCTGTGTGGATACTGCGTGTGCGTGCATGTACACCTCGCACCCAGCATGCGTGCGTGTGTTTGTGTACATTCATTGTGTGTGCATGCGTCATTGCTCTCACCTAGTTGCACTGGTAAAAATAAGCTATAGCTCCTATTACCTGTTCTATTACCTGGTCTGTAAAGCCCGCTCGTAACTTCTATTGAAACTGCGTAGCATAATTGCCACCGCAACTTCTAGTGCACAACACCTACTCACCCTCAGACCGTCTATATGGTTTTTCTGAGTCCTAGGTGCCAGCTATGCCTCCTAGCTACATCCTAGGTGCCATTTATGCCTCCTAGCTGCATCTTGTCATCCATACCTCCTAGCTGGTCTTAGGTGCCATCTATGCTTCCCAGCAGCATCTTGAGTGCCATCTATGCTTCCCAGCAGCATCTTGGGTGCCATCTATGCTTCCCAGTAGCATCTTGGGTGCCATCTATGCTTCCCAGCAGCATCTTGGGTGCCATCTATGTCTCCCAACAGCATCTTGGGTGCCATCTACGCTTCCCAGCAGCATCTTAGGTGCCATCTATGCTTCCCAGCAGCATCTTGGGTGCCATCCATGTTTCCCAGCAGCATCTTGGGTGCCATCTATGCTCCCAGCAGCATCTTGGGTGCCATCTATGCTTCCCAGCAGCATCTTGGGTGCCATCTATGCCTCCCAGTAGCATCTTGGGTGCCATCTATGCCTCCCAGCAGCATATTGGGTGCCATCTATGCCTCCCAGCAGCATCTTGGGTGCCATCTATGCCTCCCAGCAGCATCTTGGGTGCCATCTATGCCTCCCAGCAGCATCTTGGGTGCCATCTATGCTCTCAGTAGCATCTTGGGTGCCATCTATGCTTCCCAGCAGCATCTTGGGTGCCATCTATGCTTCCCAGCAGCATCTTGAGTGCCATCCATGTTTCCCAGCAGCATCTTGGGTGCCATCTATGCTTCCCAGCAGCATCTTGGGTGCTATCTGTGTCTCCCAGCAGCATCTTGGGTGCCATCTATGCTTCCCAGCAGCATCTTGGGTGCCATCTATGCCTCCCAGCAACATCTTGGGTGCCATCTATGCTACCCAGCAGCATCTTGGGTGCCATCTATGCCTCCCAGCAACATCTTGGGTGCCATCTATGCTTCCCAGCAGCATCTTGGGTGCCATCTATGCTTCCCAGCAGCAACTTGGGTGCCATCTATGTCTCCCAGCAGCATCTTGGGTGCCATCTATGCTTCCCAGCAGCATCTTGGGTGCCATCTATGCTTCCCAGCAGCATCTTGGGTGCCATCTATGCTTCCCAGCAGCATCTTGGGTGCCATCTATGCTTCCCAGCACCATCTTGGGTGCCATCTATACTTCCCAGCAACATCTTGGGTGCCATCTATGCCTCCCGGCAGCATCTTGGGTGCCATCTATGCCTCCCAGCAACATCTTGGGTGCCATCTATGCCTCCCAGCAGCATCTTGGGTGCCATCTATGCTTCCCAGCAGCATCTTGGGTGCCATCTATGCCTCCCAGCAGCATCTTGGGTGCCATCTATGCTTCCCAGCAGCATCTTGGGTGCCATCTCTGCCTCCCATCAGCATCTTCGGTGCCATCTATGCTTCCCAGCAGCATCTTGGGTGCCATCTATGTCTCCCAGCAGCATCTTGGGTGCCATCTATGCTTCCCATCAGCATCGTGGGAGCCATCTATGTCTCCCAGCAGCATCTTGGGTGCCATCTATGTCTCCCAGCAGCATCTTCGGTGCCATCTATGCTTCCCAGCAGCATCTTGGGTGCCATCTCTGCCTCCCATCAGCATCTTCGGTGCCATCTATGCTTCCCAGCAGCATCTTGGGTGCCATCTATGTCTCCCAGCAGCATCTTCGGTGCCATCTATGCTTCCCAGCAGCATCTTGGGTGCCATCTATGTCTCCCAGCAGCATCTTGGGTGCCATCTATGCTTCCCATCAGCATCGTGGGTGCCATCTATGTCTCCCAGCAGCATCTTGGGTGCCATCTATGCTTCCCAGCAGCATCGTGGGCGCCATCTATGTCTCCCAGCAGCATCTTGGGTACCATCACTGCCTCCCAGCAGCGTCCTGGCTGCCATCTATATCTCATGCTCCCTCTGGTCTTACTCTCTGCTAGTGTCACTCGTGGTAAGCAAACGGAGGATTAATTTCACACCAGTCCTCTCATTCAATGACCCACACGGAGCAAAAAAGAAAAATGTGTGCTAATCAACAAACTCATTCCAATGAGGCAGTAATCTTGTTGCAAATATTTGGAGTTTCTCCAGTCTCCTTGAGGTGCTGGGTCAGGTGTGTGCTATATGCTGAGTCAAGTGTGTGCTATATGTTGGGGCAGGTGTGTGCTGTATGTTGGGTCAGATGTGTGCTATATGCTGGGTCAGGTGTGTGCTATATACTGAGTCAGGTGTGTGCTATATGTTGTGGCAGGTGTGTGCTGTATTTTGGGTCAGATGTGTGCTATATGCTGGGTCAGGTGTGTGCTATATGTTGTGGCAGGTGTGTGCTGTATTTTGGGTCAGATGTGTGCTATATGCTGGGTCAGGTGTGTGCTATATGCTGGGTAAGGTGTGTGCTATATACTGAGTCAGGTGTGTGCTGTATGTTGGGTCAGGTGTGTGCTATATCCTGGGTCAGGTGTGTGCTATATCCTGGGTCAGGTGTGTGCTATATGCTGGGTCAGGTGTGTGCTATATGCTGAGTCATGTGGGAGCTACATGTGTGATCATGATACTATATCTTTACAGTGTATGTCGGACCCACGTTAGCCTATAGCTGTTGCTTCGAACCCAGATTTAAGTTATCATATAACACAGTAGAAAACATTTTGAGCATGTACCCCATCATGACCAAACATGTACCCCAGCATGACCAAACATGTACCCCCATCATGACCAAACATGTACCCCCAGCATGACCAAACATGTACCCCCAGCATGACCAAACATGTACCCCCAGCATGACCAAACATGTAGCTCCAGCATGACCAAACATGTACCCCCAGCATGACCAAACATGTACCCCCAGCATGACCAAACATGTACCCCCAGCATGATCAAACATGTACCCCCAGCATGACCAAACATGTACCCCCAGCATGACCAAACATGTACCCCCAGCATGACCAAACATGTAGCTCCAGCATGACCAAACATGTACCCCCAGCATGACCAAACATGTACCCCCAGCATGATCAAACATGTACCCCCAGCATGACCAAACATGTACCCCCAGCATGACCAAACATGTACCCCCAGCATGACCAAACATGTACCCCCAGCATGACCAAACATGTAGCTCCAGCATGACCAAACATGTATCCCCAGCATGACCAAACATGTAACTCCAGCATAACCAAACATGTACCCCCAGCATGACCAAACATGTAGCTCCACCATGACCAAACATGTACCCCCAGCATGACCAAACATATAGCTCCAGCATGACCAAGCATGTAGCTCCAGCATGAGCAAACATGTACCCCCAGCATGACCAAACATGTAACTCCAGCATGACCAAACATGTAGCTCCAGCATGACCAAACATGTAACTCTAGCATGACCAAACATGTACCCCCAGCATGACCAAACATGTAGCTCCACCATGACCAAACATGTACCCCCAGCATGACCAAACATGTACCCCCAGCATGACCAAACATGTACCCCCAGCATGACCAAACATGTACCCCCAGCATGACCAAACATGTACCCCCAGCATGACCAAACATGCACCCCCAGCATGACCAAACATGTAACTCCAGCATGACTAAACATGCAACTCCAGCATGACCAAACATGTAGCTCGAGCATGACCAAACATGTAACTCCAGCATGACCAAACATGTAACTCCAGCATGACCAGACATGTAGCTCAAGCATGACCAAACATGTACAAGAATGGTATACAATACCGACAAGATGAAAACTGAGACACATGTGCAACATCTGGGTATCTTTATTGTAGACGTTTCGCCATCCAGTGACTTTATCAATACAGACACAATACATCTTGGAGCTGGTGTGAAGATCACCGTCGTCGTGAAGATTCTCCAGAATCTTCACGAGGGACTGATTACCTCATCTTTTGTATACAGTTCTACTGTCTTCAAATCATGTCCTAGAATATGTATTGATTACGCCACTGGATGTTTGGTCATGCTGGACCTACATGTTTGGTCGTGTTGCAGCTACATGTTTGGTCATACTGGGGGTACATGTTTGGTCATGCTGGGGGTACATGTTTGGTCATGCTGGGGGTACATGTTTGGTCATTCTGGAGCTACATGTTTGGTCATGCTGGGGGTACATGTTTGGTAATGCTGGGGCAACATGTTTACATGTTTGGTCATGCTGGGGGCTACATGTTTGGTCATGCTAGAGCTACATGTTTGGTCATGCTGGGGGGTACATGTTTGGTCATGCTACTGGTACATGTTTGGTAAGCTATGCTGGGGGTACATGTTTGTTTGGTCATGATGGAGCTACATGTTTGGTCATGCTGGTGGTACATGTTTGGTCATGCTGGGGGTACATGTTTGGTCATGCTGGAGCTACATGTTTGGTCATGCTGGAGCTACATGTTTGGTCATGCTGAGGGTACATGTTTGGTCATGCTGGAGCTACATGTTTGGTCATGCTGGGGGTACATGTTTGGTGATGCTGGGGGTACATGTTTGGTGATGCTGGGGGTACATGTTTGGTCATGCTGGAGCTACATGTTTGGTCATGCTGGGGGTACATGTTTGGTCATGCTGGGGGTACATGTTTGGTCATGCTGGGGGTACATGTTTGGTCATGCTGGGGGTACATGTTTGGTCATGCTGGGGGTACATGTTTGGTCATGCTGGAGCTACATGTTTGGTCATGCTGGGGGTACATGTTTGGTCATGCTTGGGGTACATGTTTGGTCATGCTGGGGGTACATGTTTGGTCATGCTGGAGCTACACGTTTGGTCATGTTGGGGGTACATGTTTGGTTATGCTGGGGGTACATGTTTGGTCATGCTGGGGGTACATGTTTGGTCATGCTGGAGCTACATGTTTGGTCATGCTGGGGGTACATGTTTGGTCATGCTGGGGGTACATGTTTGGTCATGCTGGGGGTACATGTTTGGTCATGCTGGGGGTACATGTTTGGTCATGCTGGGGGTACATGTTTGGTCATGCTGGGGGTACATGTTTGGTCATGCTTGGGGTACATGTTTGGTCATGCTGGGGGTACATGTTTGGTCATGCTGGAGCTACACGTTTGGTCATGCTGGGGGTACATGTTTGGTCATGCTGGGGGTACATGTTTGGTCATGCTGGGGGTACATGTTTGGTCATGCTGGTGGTACATGTTTGGTCATGCTGGGGTACATGTTTGGTCATGCTGTGGGTACATGTTTGGTCATGCTGGGGGGTACATGTTTGGTCATGCTGGGGTACATGTTTGGTCATGCTGGGGTACATGCTCAAAATCTTTTGTGTGTTATATGATAACTTGAATGTGGGTTCGAAGCAACAGCTATAGGCTAACGTGGGTCCGACATACATTGTAAAGATATTTAACTTGTTAATAATTTATCTGTCAGGGAAAACAAGAAACCTGGGTCTTGATCACACACCCACTCAATGCCTCATTAGAAACTACTTGAAAACGGTGTCAGTGCTTAAACAGCCGTGTCCTTAACTCTTAAGGTAGCAAAATGACTGGCTTGGGCTAGTAGTGGACTTGGACTTGTCTAGAAAAGGCCAGTAGGTTTGCGGCAGTGCTCCTTCTTTCTTATGTTCTTAAAATATGTCCGTGGTAGAGCAGTTTGGTTTCCTGACTGCTAAATGAGGCTAATGAGACCAAGTGCTCCTCTATATTTAAATGTCTATATATTAACCTATCTCGTATGGGCCCACCGGCCCATGCGAGATAGGTTCAAGTCACCTACCGGCTTAAAGCCACTGGCCGAACCTGTTCAGGCCAGGCCACACCCACTTAAGTATTTATCTAACCTTTTTTTAAAACTACACAACGTTTTAGCTTCTATTACGGTACTCGGGAGTTTCTTCCAATCATCCACAACTCTATTATCAAACCAGTACTTTCCTATAGTCTTACTGAATCTAAAATTTTCCAACTTGAAACCATAGCTCTGAGTCCTGTCTTGGCTAGATATTTTTAGCACGTTATTTACATTCCCTTTATTTATTCCTGTTTTCCCTTTATACACTTCAATCATAATTTCCCTAATTCTACGCCTTTCAAGAGAGTACAGATTCAGGGCCCTCAGTCTAGACTCATAGGGAAGATTTGTGATACATGGGATCAACTTTGTCGTCCTCCTTTGTACGTTTTCCAGAGCATTTATATCTATTCTGTAATACGGCCACCAAAACTGTGCAGCATAATCTAAATGAGGCCTAACCAAGGATATATAGATTTGAAGAACAACCTGAGGACTCCTATTATTTATGCTCCTTAATGTGAAGCCAAGAATTCTGTTAGCTTTACTGCGAACACTTAAGCAGTGTTGTGTTGGTTTCAGATTACTGCTAACTAGAACTCCTAAATATTTTTCGTAATCAGTAATACTAAGATCTACATTATTTAGTTTATATATGGCATGTTTATTTCCCTATATTGCCTATACTGAACTTCATCTGCCACTTCTCCGACCATTGCATCAGTCTATTCAAATCTTCTTGGAGTGCTCTAATGTCCTTGTCAGGATGAATTCGACGGCCTATTTTGGTGTTATCGGCAAACTTGCTGATGTCGCTTTTTATTCCCTCATCTATGCTGTTTTGTAAATTGTGAACAACTGTATGAGGTTGCTATGGGGTGTACATGGCTTTAGATTCGGGCATAAACGTCCTGAAGTCATTTAC
>NC_091292.1:76931746-77006746 GCF_038502225.1 Cherax quadricarinatus | reverse complement strand
ACAGCTATTTACAGGTTAAGGATTCCTAACTTTATTGGCAAGCTAAGAGCTGTTACCTACATCAGCTCATTTGAAAGCATTTTTGTTATGAGACATACAAGTAGGGAACAGGATGAAGTTGAGCCATCTGTGGGCCAGCATTTTCATTTGATCAACTGACGTTATCTCGTTGACATCATTATGCTGTACGAATGTGTTCCATACTCGAGTCATCCTGGGTATGTATGATCTCAGATGGAGTGATGTTCTGGAGAAGGTTACAGCCAGAGTGAAGTTGCTGCTTTCTGCCCGTCTTGTGGCATAAAAGCTTGTTTCACGCTGTCCTCGAAGTGGATCCAAGTGTGGTATTTTGACAATATTGGCCTTGTACATAACAGTAAGGCCACCCACATCCCTCCTATGTTGAAGGCTCTGCTGAAATGACAGATCTATCCAGGATGGGTCCAGGCGAGAGATGAGACGTCTTGCTCTGTTCTCTACTCTGTCAAGCAGTCGCAGATGAGAGGGGGCAGGCAAACCAAGAAAGTGGAGCATACTCAAGGTGTGAGCGTACTTGTGCCTCGTACAGGATCTTGCAACCCCTACTGTCAAGCAGATGCGAGATCGCGGCGAAGTGCTGTAAGCTTCCTGGCTGCCTTGTTTGCAAGATTTACAACATGGTTCTTCATGGTTAGTTTGGAGTCAAATTTCACCCCAAGGATATCAACTTCTTCTCCAGGTGCCAACATCGTCCCATTCATCCTTACTACTGCGCCAGCATTACCATCATATGCCTAGAGACGAAGCATCATTTGCGTTTTTTCAGGTGCAAATGTTACTTGCCATCTATTTCCCCAAGCTGATATAGCTCTCAGCTGGTGATTGATGTAAGCTTAGAGCAGCTGGCATTTCTTCTCTTGGATAAGTGAATGTCAGTGTACAGTCGTCTGCATATGCATGTGATTCTGGGATGAGATGAAGAAGGTCGTTGAAGTAGACGATTCCATAACAGTGGACCCAGCACACTTCCTTGTGGAACGCTTGCCCCAATAGGATGCCTTGCTGATTCCGTTCCATTGAGGACTACACTTAGAGATCTACCATGAAGGTAATCACTGAGGAGACATAGCGTAGAGCCTGCAATTCCCAGTGCTTGAAGTTTTGCTAAGAGGCCCTGGTGCCACACCCGGTCGAAAGCGCCAGCAATGTCCAGTGCTACCACACAGCTGACTTTGGATTCATCCAGTGACTGGTGCCACTTAGTGGAGAGGTTTAACAACAGATCAGCAGCAGAGTAACCTTTCCTGAAGCCATATTGACGATCACAAAGTAGTGAGTGGTAGTCAAAAAAATCTGTCATTTGTCTTGAGATTATTGTCTCAAGGATCTTACCAGTGATTGACAGGAGTGACACTGGTCTGTAGTTGCTGATTTCTGCTCTGCTCTTCTTTTTGTGAACGGGACTACATTTGCCTCTTTCCATGGAGAGGGCCATTTACACTGTACTAGGCAGTGCTGAAAGATGCGAGTTAGAGGTGCTGCTAGCTGGTCTGCACATCTTCTCAACAATCTTGGGCTCAACTTGTCTGGGCCCACAGCCTTTTCTTGGTCAAGTGATTTAAGAAGGAAATGCACCTCCTCCTGCCTTATTGTCACCACTGACAGTTTTGACACAGTTCTTGCAGCTAGCCAAGGAGGGTCCCTTGCTGGATCAGGAACTTGCATTTTGGTAGCAAAGTGTTCAGCAAAGAGGTCCGCCTTCTCTTGACTACTAGTAGAGGTGGTCCCATCCTGTCGATTTAGAGGTGGAATAAGTTCATCAGGCAGATAACCTTGTCTGTCCTTGACCAGGGACCACCAGGTTTTGGAGCCTACCCTACCTGATGCTAACTTTCTTTTAGTGTCCACCTCCCATTTAGTAATGGCCCACTTTTGAACATCACCCATATGCCTACAGGCTTGCATGTGCAAGTTCCTGTTATAGGTGGTAGGATGTCTCTTATACCTTCGCCATGCTTTGTACTTAGCAGTAGCAGCCTCTCTACAACGAAAGCCAAACCAAGGCTGATCTGTAGGCTTTGTCACATATTGCCGGTGAGGAATGTGTTCTTGTTGCAGATTAAGGATGTGTCCAGTGAAGGCTTTCACTTGGTTGTCAACATCCCCCTGGAGAAGAGCATTCCAGTCGGTGGTGGCGAGCTCAGAGCAAAGGGCTGGCCAATTACCTCTTTCCCATAGCCAGGTTGTGCGTGTGGACTCCTCACCTCGTTCTGTTGGGATCTTAAGTGTGGTAAAAACAGCCTTGTGGTCAGACGATCCAACGTAGCCGAGGGGTTGACAAGTGACTATGCCTTCTGCCAGATCACTCACTACTGGGTCAAGGGAGGAGCCAGAGATATGAGTAGGGAAATCAACAAAGTTTCTCATGTCAAACACTGCAAGAAGGTCATCAAAGTCCCTCTGTATAAGGTGCTGGTTGAGGTCACCAACAATTATAATATGTTGACAGTTGTGTTGTAGCAGAAGGGAGTCAATATTTTCCATTAGGAAGTTGATAGGGTCTGCATGTTGCCACTGAGGTCTGTACATTGCACATGCTAGTACAGAGGTACTAGTGTTTATACAGAGCTTGAAGAACATCATTTCAAGATGTGTAGGGGTGGCAACATCTATGTGCTGGGCATGAACACTTTTAGAGAAGCACACAGCAACACCACCTCCTTGCCCTTGCCTGTCTCTTCTCATCCATGAGGTGTAGCCAGCAATTCTTGCAAAATTTTCTGGAGTCCTGTCATCCAAAAATGTTTCAACAACAGCTATCATGTCGGGACGTCGAGTGTTCACAAAGCTATGTGTGAGCTCTCCAACATTAGTAATGAAACCTCTAATGTTGGCCGACAGGATGCTGATAGACTGGCTCCTCATGATGAAGTGGTCAGCTTGAGGTGGTGGGTGTGTAGGGAATGTAAGGTGCCTGCCCTTGAGAGAGGTAGGGTACTGAGGCAGCTGCAGGGATGTAGGTCTGTGGTCTTGTATAAGGCCCAATCCCACCTGATGGGCTGGGATAGGAGTAGCTAAGTGGGTGACGTGTGAGAGTGTTTACCAATTCAGAGATCCTGCTGGTTTGTTCTGAGAACAGGTCTCTAAACAGGTGGCCCTGTCTGTCAAGTTCCTTTTTCTTCCGACACTGGTCCTCCTTATGTCCTTTCTTGTAGCAGTAGTTACACCTGGTATCTCGCAGGCAGTTGTTGGCAGAGTGCCCCTTCCGGTGACAGCGAGAGCACAGCCTAGGTGCCTGGGAGGGTGGACTAGGATTTGTTGTACCTCCTGTGTTTCGCAGATTTGTCCTCGGATTCTGCCGCTGGAACTGTGTTAGTGGAGGGTGAGACGGCTGTAGATGTCTTCCTCCACCACGTCCTCCTCCACGTCCTCTACCCCGCCCTCTACCAGTTCTGACAGATGTGTCTCCCTCTTCCTCTCCCTCTCTCTCCCCCTCTCTCTCCCCCTCTCTCTCCCCCTCTCTCTCTCCCTCTTCTTCTCCCTCTCTCTCCCCCTCTCTCTCTCCCTCTCTCTCTCTCTCTCCCTCTCTCTCTCCCTCCCTCTCTCTCTCCCTCTCTCTCTCCCTCTCTCTCTCACTCTCTCTCCCCCTCTCTCTCTCCCTCTCTCTCCCTCTCTCTCTCTCTCTCTCTCTCTCTCTCTCTCTCTTTCTCTCTCTCTCTCTCTCTCTCTTCCTCTCTCTCTCTCTCTCTCTCTCCCTCACTCCCATAACCCAATCTCTCACCCTCCTCTCTCTCCATAGGCTTCTCTCTCCATCTCTCCATTTCTCTCTCTCATAGCCTTTTCCCTCGCCCTCCTTTCTCCCTCTCTCTCTCTTTCTCTCCCTCTCCCTCTCTTTCTCCCTCTCTCTACCCTTTCTCTCCCCCCCTCACATTTCTCTCTCTCCCCCTTGGTCTTATCCCTCACCCCCATACTCTCTCCTCTCTCTCCCTCTTTCTACCCTTTCTCTCTCCTCTCTCTCCCTCTTTCTACCCTTTCTCTCTCCCCCCACACCCTCTCCCTCCTCTAGCCTTCTGTCTGTGGTAATAAAAAAAAAAAAAAAAAAAAAAAAATGGGTGGCCTTAGAGGACGGAAAACCAGAGATCTGGAAGACGAACCAGGGAGGAAAGACTGGGAGTTAAAGCTCCAAAAAAGGGAGGAAGAGTGGGGAAGGAAGATAGTAGAGCTCGGTAAGAAAATGGAGGAGCGGATAGCTGAAGAGTGCAGGAAGTGGGAAGTACAGGTCTTAGCAGCAGAAGCTAGGATACAGTGCTTAGAAGAGAAACTGCAAAGCCTGAAACAGATTAGAGAGACAAATGACAATTCAGATGTGACATCAGGAAATTCAAAGTCAGGCACAGACAAGGGGATGGTAAGCAACAACGGAGACATGCCGTACACGAAGGCCCTATCAGACCCACGTGGGGCCAGGGAAAAGACGATGAGCACACTAAGATCAAACGACAGGTCCGAAGACAATGAAGGTATGCTATATGCAGAGATTCTAACAGCCAACTGCAGTAGCAAGGGACAGCTGGTCAGGAAAGACAGTTCACTGAGAATAGAAGTTTCAGATATGACAGGGACTGAAGGCAAGAACATGTCAATGGAAAGAAATAAAATGCCTCAGAGGAAGCAGATGGAGACTCAGTGGGAGGAGGAAAGGGCGAGGTCAGTTTTTGTGTACGGGCTCCAAGAAGCCAAGGGGGCCAACTTTGAAGAAATAAAACAGGAGGAGAAAAAAATGATTGAAGGCATCATGAAAACAATAGGGGAGGGCAATATGACCCAGGTGACAAATTTTCAGAGAATTGGGTGGTTTGCGAGTGGAAGGAAAAGGCCTGTCAGAGTAACTTTCAAGGAAGAATCAGTTCGAATCAGGATTCTGCAAGAGAAAGCAAGACTGAGGGACAAAGAGGGGTACCAGAGAGTATACCTCGACCGCGACAGAACACAAGAAGAAAGGACTACACTGAAAGAGAGGGTACAGAGACGCAAGGAGGAACGAGAAGCAATGAAAATGAGCAGGACCCAGACACAGGAGGAAGGGCAAACACACCCCACAGAATCTCCCACCAAAAGACTCCACCCGCGACACTCCCAACGCAACTGAGCAACCTATACTACAACCCACTCACTGTTCCCTCTGCCACCAACCCCCATATCACAAACCTCACCCCAACAGCTGTCCCTTATGGGCATTCTGACCCCACCCCCATCAACACAAACCCCACCTACACCACAGCCCCATATAGGCCCCCACAAAGGCTCTCGCTCCCCCAACCCCAATATACTTGCATGACCACAATGATAGAAAAGAAACTAAAGGTTTGGTACACAAACGCGGATGGAATAACGAATAAATATGAGGAGTGGAATGAAAGAATCAGTGAAGAATCCCCAGACATCATAGCAGTCACAGAAACAAAACTCGCTGAGACAATAACAGACACAATCTTCCCAACAGGATATCAGATCCTGAGGAAAGATAGAAGGAGTAGAGGGGGAGGAGGGGTTGCACTGCTCATAAAACACCGATGGGGATTTGAGGAAATGGAAGGCATGGACATGATTGGAGAAAGAGACTACATTGTAGGTACAATTCAGTCCGGAGAACATAAAGTAGTCATTGGAGTGATGTATAACCCACCACAGAACTGCAGGAGGCCAAGAGAGGAGTACGAAGAAAACAACAGGGTGATGGTGGACACACTGGCTGAGGTGGCAAGAAGAGCTCACTCGAGCAGAGCAAAGTTACTGGTAATGGGCGATTTCAACCACAGGGAGATCGACTGGGAAAACCTGGAGCCACATGGGGGTCCCGAAACATGGAGAGCCAAGATGATGGATGTGGTACTTGAAAACCTCATGCATCAACATGTCAGGGACACAACCAGAGAGAGAGGGGAGGATGAGCCAGCAAGACTGGATCTTGTGTTCACCCTGAGCAGTTCAGACATTGAGGACATCACTTACGAGAGGCCCCTTGGAGCTAGCGATCATGTGGTTCTGAGTTTTGACTATATAGTAGAGTTACAAGTGGAGAAGGTAACAGGACCTGAAGGGGACAGGCCAAACTATAAAAGGGGGGACTACACAGGTAAGAGAAACTTCCTGCAGGAGGTTCAGTGGGACAGAGAAATGGTAGGAAAATCAGTAAACGAGATGATGGAATATGTGGCAACAAAGTGCAAGGAGGCAGAGGAAAGTTTTGTTCCCAAGGGAAACAGAAATAATAGGAAGACCAAAACGAGTCCTTGGTTTACCCGAAGGTGTAGGGAGGCAAAAACTAAGTGCAACAGAGAATGGAAAAGGTACAGGAGGCATAGGACCCAGGAAAACAAGGAGATTAGTAGAAGAGCCAGAAACGAGTATGCACAGATAAGGAGGGAGGCCCAGCGACAGTATGAAAACGACATAGCATCGAAAGTCAAATCTGACCCGAAACTGCTGTATAGCCACATTAGGAGGAAGACAACAGTCAAGGACCAGGTGATAAGGCTGAGGAAAGAAGGTGGAGAACTCACAAGAAACGATCAAGAGGTATGCGAGGAGCTCAACACGAGATTTAAGGAAGTATTTACAGTAGAGACAGGAAGGACTCTGGGGGAACAGACCAGATGGGGACACCAGCAAGGAATACACCAACAAGTGTTGGACGACATACATACAGATGAGGAGGAGGTGAAGAAACTGCTAAGGGACATCGATACCTCAAAGGCAATGGGACCGGACAACATCTCCCCGTGGGTCCTTAGAGAGGGAGCAGATATGTTGTGCGTGCCACTTACCACAATCTTCAACACATCCCTGGAAACTGGGCAACTACCTGAGGTATGGAAGACGGCAAATGTAGTTCCCATTTTTAAAAAAGGAGACAGAAAAGAGGCACTAAACTATAGACCTGTGTCATTGATGTGTATAGTATGCAAAATTATGGAGAAGATTATCAGGAGGAGAGTGGTGGAGCACCTGGAACGGAACAGGAGTATAAATGCCTACCAGCACGGATTCACTGAAGGCAAATCCTGTGTCACAAACCTTCTGGAGTTTTATGATAAAATAACAGAAGTAAGACAAGAGAGAGAGGGGTGGGTTGATTGCATCACAGTTCCTCACAAGAGATTAGTGCAGAAGCTAGAGCATCAGGCGCATATAACAGGAAGGGCACTGCAATGGATCAGAGAATACCTGACAGGGAGGCAACAACGAGTCATGGTACGTAATGATGTATCACAGTGGGCACCTGTGACGAGCGGGGTCCCACAGGGGTCGGTCCTAGGACCAGTGCTATTTTTGGTATATGTGAACGACATGACGGAAGGGTTAGACTCAGAAGTGTCCCTGTTTGCAGATGATGTGAAGTTAATGAGGAGAATTAAATCTGATGAGGACCAGGCAGGACTTCAAAGAGACCTGGACAGACTGGACACCTGGTCCAGCAAATGGCTTCTCGAATTTAATCCTGCCAAATGCAAAGTCATGAAGATAGGGGAAGGGCACAGAAGACCACGGACAGAGTATAGGCTAGGTGGCCAAAGACTGCAAACCTCACTCAAGGAGAAAGATCTTGGGGTGAGTATAACACCGAGCATGTCTCCGGAAGCACACATCAATCAGATAACTGCTGCAGCATATGGGCGCCTGGCAAACCTGAGAACAGCATTCCGATACCTTAGTAAGGAATCATTCAAGACACTGTACACCGTGTATGTCAGGCCCATACTGGAGTATGCAGCACCTGTTTGGAACCCGCACTTGATAACGCACGTCAAGAAACTAGAGAAAGTACAAAGGTTTGCGACAAGGTTAGTTCCAGAGCTAAGGGGAATGTCCTATGAAGAAAGATTAAGGGAAATCGGCCTGACGACACTGGAGGACAGGAGGGTCAGGGGAGACATGATAACGACATATAAAATACTGCGTGGAATAGACAAGGTGGACAAAGACAGGATGTTCCAGGGAGGGTACACAGAAACAAGAGGCCACAATTGGAAGTTGAAGACACAAATGAGTCAGAGAGATAGTAGGAAGTATTTCTTCAGTCATAGAGTTGTAAGGCAGTGGAATAGCCTAGAAAATGACGTAGTGGAGGCAGGAACCATACACAGTTTTAAGACGAGGTTTGATAAAGCTCATGGAGCGGGGAGAGGGAGGGCCTAGTAGCAACCGGTGAAGAGGCGGGGCCAGGAGCTAGGACTCGACCCCTGCAACCACAAATAGGTGAGTACAAATAGGTGAGTTCACACACAGAAGCAAGGGAGATATTTATACCAAACAAGAGAAAACGAATAAATGGAAAAGCCGGTGGTTTAACCAGACCTGTAGAGAGACAGAAGAAAAAAACATGGAAACAAGCAGACTAGGAAGGACTATACATGGGTACGAAGAGAATCAGAGAGAGAGGGAGAGAGAGAGAGAGAGAGAGAGAGAGAGAGAGAGAGAGAGAGAGAGAGAGAGAGAGAGAGAGAGAGAGAGAGAGAGAGAGAGAGAGAGAGAGAGAGAGAGGGAGAGGGAGAGAGGGAGAGAGAAACTTGTAAATGGCAGCAGAGGTTAAAACAGAACAGAAGCTGCTTAATAACCACTAAAGGAAAACATATGGAAGAGGCTAAATGATAATCCTGCTGGAGTGCAATCTAAACCAGTGGAAGATCATGTAATCTGGGAAGGAAAAGAGAGGGGAGGACACGGAAGGGAGGAGAGTGAGGGGAGGGAGGGGAGTGAGGGGAGGGAAGGGAGGAGAGTGAGGGGAGGGAGGGGAGTGAGGGGAGGGAAGGGAGGAGAGTGAGGGGAGGGAGGTGAGGGAGGAGAGTGAGGGGAGGGAGGTGAGGGAGGGGAGGGAGGGGAGGAAGGAAAGGGAGGGGAGGCCAGACCGAAGACGCTTTAATTCTTTTCAAACTTTTCATTATCTCTTTACTCACCTAGAAAAAACAATACCCTCTAATTACCTAGTTCTCCTGGTCATTACAACCTTTGATGAGCTTCGAGAGTCTTTCTACTCCTGACCAGGCTCGTTTGGTGCTCGCCTGGTCAGACAGACTGTTGCTGCTGGTGGCCCGTTGCCCCACATATCCATTACAGCCTGGTTGATCTCGCACCTGGTGACGATACTTGTCCAGTTTCCTGTTGAAGACTTCTACACTTGTTCCAGCAGTGTTTCTGATATCTTCTGGTAAGTTGTTGAATAATCTGGGGCCACGGATGTTGATACAGTGTTTCCTTAATGTGCCCACCGCACCCCTGCTTTTCAAAGGATTTTGAACTTCCTCCCATATCTTTCACTCCAGTATGTTATGGCAGTGTGCTGATTTGGGACCAGGCCCTCGAGTACTTTCCGGGTACATATTATCATGTATCTCTCTCTCCTCCGCTCCAGTGAATACATATTTAAGACTTTAAGGCGTTCCCAGTAATTTAAATTCTTTACTGGCTCTGTGCGGGCCGTAAACGATCTCTGTATTTGTTCCAGCTTTGATATTTCTCCTGCCTTGAACGGGGCCGTCAACAGTGAGCAATATTCTAAATGAGGAAACACTAACGATTTGAAGTGTCACCAGTGGCATTATTTCTCTTATTTTGAAGGTTCTCATTACCCACCCCGTCATCCTCCTGGCTGTCGTGACCTTAAGCTTATTATGTTCTTTGAAAGAAAGGTCCGCTGACATAATTATTCCCAAGTCTTTCACGTGTTCCTTTCATTCTGTCTTACGATCCTCTTGAGTTTTGTATACAGTGTTCTTTTTGAGTTCTTCATTCTTTCCATACCTAAGCAGTCGGAACTTATCACCACTGAACGTCATGTTGTTCTCCACTGCCCACTGGAAAACACTGATTATGTCTTCCTGTAATGTTTCAGTGTCTTTATCGTTGTGATTTTCATGTTTATTTTAGTGTCATCTGCAAATGATGGTACAATACTGTGACGGGTGTTTTTATCTGTCTGCTGTGAGGATGAGAAACAGCAGAGGTGCCAGGGCAGTGCCGGGCAGTGCCTTAGGGAACTGAGCTTTTCATCTCGCTGATGCTGTATTTCGTTCTGTTTACTACTACTTTTTGTGTTCTGTGTGTTAGGAAATCGAAAATCCATCAGCCTACCTTCCCCGCAATGCCTATAACCCTAATTTCGTGGGCAATCACCCCATGATCACATCTGTCAAACGCCTTTACAAAGTCTGTATATATAACATCTGTGTTTTGGTGTCTTCCAACGCTTCCGTAATTCTGTCAGAGTAGTTCAGCAGTTTTGACGGGCATGATCATCCTGCTCTAAAACCATCCTAGTTTGGATCACGCCGGCTGTGCTCTTCCATGCAATTTGTAATCTTATGTCTCATCACTCTTTCGAAGATTTTTATGTGGGAAGTTCGGGCTACTGGACTGTAATTTTTAGCTAGTGCTCTACTTATCTTACGCAAAGGAGCTATTTCTGCATTCTTTAAGGTGTCCAGTATTTCACCTCGATTTATGTTCTTTCTCCAAAGAATACTGAGGGCTCTTGCTAGTGGTACTTTGTACATTTTTATAAACAAGGTATTCCATAAATCTGATCCAGGTGCTGAGTGAGTGGGCATGTTATCCATTTATTTTTCGAAATCTGTGAGACTAGTACTAATGTTAGTTGATCTACGCGGCCTTCAGCTGCAGTGAAAAATGTTTCCGCATTCTCTACGTTGTTGTCATTTAGCGGGTTGTTGAACACCGACTCACACTGTTCATCGTCAGTATACGAGGCTCCTCTGATTATTGGTCCGATAATACAGGTAGTTCTTAGTTTGGATTTTGCATATAAAAATATTTTGGCTTTCTTGTGATATCCTGGATGTCCTTGTGTTCCCTTTGTACTTCTTCTGTGAGGTATGACATCCCAAGTTTTTGCTCTAATTCGGTGATCTCTCGGCTAAGACTATCTTTCCTTCGTTGTGACATATTTATGTTTTTAAGCAATTCTCTCTCTCTCTCTCTCTCTCTCTCTCTCTATATATATATATATATATATATATATATATATATATATATATATATATATATATATATATATATATATATATATATATATATATATATATATATATATATATATATATATATATATATATATATATATATATATATATATATATCTGGCCATCACAAGATCATTACCTCCATTACCATCACTGACCTTATGGTCATGTGACGGAGGCCTTATCAATTTCTCTTAAGATTACACACATGGAAAGGGTGTTTCCTATAGTCCTCTTCTATGTCAAGATCATCTGTTTCGGTTCTTCGGAGCTCTTCACAGGGCGTCCCTCTGCTCAGGCACTAGTCTGGTTGCAAACTTTTGGACATTTTCCAAAAAAAAAAAGCCTAAAAGCAGAGCCGAACTGAGAACCATGCTCTCTCTCTCTCTCTCTCTCTCTCTCTCGTGTGCATCTACACACGAACGTGCGAGCGTGAGTGCGTGTGTATGTGTACGTGTACTGAGCTATTTGTGTACAAGAATGGTATACAATACCAACAAGATGAAAATAAGACACATGTGCAACATCTGGGTATCTTTACTGTAGACGTTTTGCCATCCAGTGACTTTATAAAGACAAATTCATGGACATAATTGGAAGACAGAAAAACTATATGCAGAAGATGAGGTAATCAGTCCCTCAGCCTTGGAGTTGGTGTGAAGAGCACCGTAGTCGTGAAGAGTCTGGAGCACAGGCAAGTAGGCTGGCGCTTATATACTGGCGTCAGGTGGATGGCGAAACATCTACTATAAAGATACCCAGATGTTGCACATGTGTCTAATTTTCATCTTGTCGGTATTGTATACCATTCATATACAAGGTGTCAGACACTGCAACATCATAGAATCTTGGTTCAGAGGACATCTCCACAACATTCTTCAATACTACTAACCCGTCCCTCGGGTATGACTTACTTCCACTGGTTAATCCCGCCGACCAATGACATTGCCTTCGTCTGCTACCCGTCCCCTTTTCACCTGACGCCAGTATATAAGCGCCAGCCTTATATACTTGCGCAAAAACTCTAGGTAATGAAAAGAAGGATATCAGATTGAAGGGAGTGAATATAGTGGATGTAAATGTTTTGATATTTGGGAATGGACTTGTCGGCAGATGTGTTTATGAAAGATGAGGTGAACCGTAGAACTGACGAAGGTAAAAAAGAGGTGGGTGGTGCACCGAGGCATCTGTGGAAACGGATCTTTATCCACGGAGGCAAAATGGGAAATATATTACAGTACAGTGGCACCAACACTAACATATGTAGGTGTGAAGCATGGGTTTTGGATGTTATAGTAGGAGGCGGCTGGAAGCAGTGGAGATGTCATGCTTGAGGGCAATGTGTGGTATGAATATTATGCAAAGAATTCGGAGCTTGGAGAGTAGCAGGTGCAGGGTTACCAAAAGTATTATTCAGAGCCCTGAGGAAGGATTGCTGAGGAAGTTTAGACATTCAAAGGGGCTGGAGCAAAATAGAATCACTAGGAGGGCACATAAATCTGAGGTGGAGTGAAAGAGTGATAGGGGTCATCCCAGGAATGGTTGGAGGGAAGGGGTTAAGGGGGGTTCCGAGCGCTATGGGCTGGACATCAAACAGGTTTGCGTGGGCTTGTTAGATCAGAGTGAACGTAAGTGGTGCTGGTGGAACGTGAAGCAAAGTAACATTTATGAGAAGATTCATGGAAAATCGACTGGTTGGACTTAAAGAGTGCTTGAGGAGGAAAGTTCAGTGCTCGCACTCTGAAGGCGGGATGTTGTAGTTCGAAGGGTCATCTGAGCTGTGATGTCGGCACGCTTTTATAAAGACAGTAATTGAATGAATGACCGTAAGAGCTTCCTTTTCAGGTCACCTTACCTCGGTGAGAGACAGCCGCTGTGATAAAAAAAATTATATGTATTTATTTTCTGTTCCATCTTTTTTAGATGCCCAAATAACCTCCACCTTCTCTCTGCTCTTTGAAATCGTAACCCAGCACCGTCTTTTTATATCTATATATCCCCACGAAAGAGGATCGACTTACTTCTGATTTACAAACCAGCTCAATATATTGCCCCTCTGACCTTAATTCACCTTATCTCGGTTAATGGACGAAATATTCGAATTATCCGCTACCAGTGTTACGGGTCTTGCCAAGTTTCTTTTAACTTGAGAGCTTTTGTTAACCGCAGTTGGGTGTACAATGACCAGCTCATCATATGATCAGGACCCGCACCAGCTGATCTTCATGATAAATAAATTAAGACGTTAAGGGAATTTTAATTAGGAATTCGGCTAAGTGAAGCTTCGCTCAGTCCCACTGAAATTTTGAGCCAGACACATTTCAGTTAACTGTGGTAGTTTGTTGTACAGAATTCGATGAAGCTGACTGATTTTGGCAGTCTTGTTAATGAAGCTTCTCTTATCTGAAACCTGCTTAGTAAACAAGGAATTTTCAAGCATTCGAAAAAATTTATCATCTAGAATCTCTTTCCCCGTCCCTCCCCCCCCCCCCCACTTCTGTGCAGCGATCTTCCGGTTCAAGGAAAACAATATACAGGAAAACAAAACTAAGGAAAAAAAGTTATGAGAA
The DNA here is from genome assembly GCF_038502225.1 of Cherax quadricarinatus. Lineage (NCBI taxonomy): Eukaryota > Metazoa > Arthropoda > Malacostraca > Decapoda > Parastacidae > Cherax > Cherax quadricarinatus. The sequence goes on along the minus strand of NC_091292.1, from coordinate 76,993,158 downwards.
GAGGTCACAAAAACGAGAGATGCTTCACAAGCCTACTTACTCCAGATCAGACTTAACCTAACTTAACACATATTAACCTAATGAACAAACTCTAGCCTAACTTACAACAAACTCTAATCTAACTTCACCTAAGATATCTTAGGACAACCTAATCAAACTTACAAACTTACAACATAAGCAAATTTGCTGATGACACCAAAATAGGCCGTCCAATTCATTCTAATGAGGACATTAGAGCACTCCAGGATGATTTGAATAGACTGACACAATGGTCGGAGAAGTGGCAGATGCAGTTTAATATTGACAAATGCAAAGTTCTAAATGTTGGACAGTTAAATAACCATGCCACATATAAACTAAATAATGTAGATCTTAATACTACTGATTGTGAAAAGGATTTAGGAGTTCTGGTTAGCAGTAACCTAAAACCAAGACAACAGTGCAATAGTGTTCGCAATAAAGCTAACAGAATTCTTGGCTTCATATCTAGAAGTGTAAATAATAGAAGTCCTCAGGTTGTTCTTCAACTCTATATATCCTTGGTTAGGCCTCATTTAGACTATGCTGCTCAGTTCTGGTCACCGTATTACAGAATGGATATAAATGCTCTGGAAAACGAACAAAGGAGGATGACAAAAATGATCCCATGTATCAGAAATCTTCCCTATGAGGATAGACTGAAGGCCCTGAATCTGCACTCTCTCGAAAGGCGTAGAATTAGGGGGGATATGATCGAGGTGTATAAATGGAAAACAGGAATAAATAAAGGGGATGTAAATAGTGTGCTGAAAATTTCCAGCCAAGACAGAACTCGCAGCAATGGTTTCAAGTTGGAAAATTGAGATTCAGGAAGGATATAGGAAAGTACTGGTTTGGTAATAGAGTTGTGGATGAGTGGAACAAGCTCCCGAGTACAGTTATTGAGGCTAAAACGTTGTGTAGTTTTAAAAATAGGTTAGATAAATACACAAGTGGGTGTGGGTGGGTGTGAGTTGGACCTGACTAGCTTGTGCTGCTGGGTCTGGTGCAGTGCTCCATCCTTGAGTGGAGATGACGAGACTGGGTGGGTCATTGGGATAATCCGGGGGGTGGGTCATTGGTCTAATCCGGGGGGGGGGATGGACCTGCTCCGCATGGGTCAGTAGGCCTGTTGCAGTGTTCCTTCTTTCTTATGTTCTTATGTCAATAAAAAAATATTAAGCCTTTGGAAAATGCGATCTTTTCTACTGATCTTTTCCAACTAAGTTTTTACTTACTTGCAAATGGATTACTACTGATCCATTCTTCACTTCAACGTCCTTCAATTCATTATCTCCATTTTCCTTCCTGCCTCACCTTTTCGTTCAATAACAGTTTCTCTGCTGCACTTCCATTCCCTTTCACAAGAAAAGAAAAGAAACAAGAGAACTGCCATAGGTCTACTGGTCTACTTATCATTAATATACATTCATGGTGGAAAAGTTAAGAGACGCGTGAGTTTCCCTGACTCCTAATATCAGGGGAAAAATAAACTGGATATTAGGAAACAGGGGAACTGACGTGCCCCTTAAACCTGTAAGGATCATACAGCGCCTTGAAAATGGTAGGTAATCAGGTTACAGGAACCTAGCACATGTACACTTACAAAGTGTAATAAAAACACTTGTAGATTATCAGAAAATGTTTTAGTGTTCCCTAAGTGCATTATTACAGTGGGACAATACTGAGGCCTTAAAGAGAGCTCTTTCAAGTCATAACCTAAGAAAGCTCTCCTTAGTGTGAAACGTTGTCTCAATAAAACCTTGTTCTGCTGCTTTTGTCTTGCTCTTTACTGCTGGAGGCAGTACGCCATTCAACCCTCTCTTGTCACTTCCTCACCCTCCCCTCAACACCACCTCTCCCTCATTCACTTTCAACCCTCTACTGTCACTTCCTCACCCTCCCCTCAACAAGTCCTTTCCCTCACTTACCTCTTAAAGATAGCGCTGCCGTCTCCTTCCTCGTAGGGGCAGAGTGTATCAAGAGTCATGTGGGAGTCCCTCCTTCCTTCACTCCTACTCCGGCCTCCCACACTTCTTCCACTGCTCCCACTCCCACTGCGGTTGCTCCCACTCCTGCTCCGTCCGTTGCTGTTGTTGTTCTTCATGTTCATGGAGTGAAGGTTCTCCAGACTTTGTGTTCTATCTCCAGGAAGTCTTAAGAGGCGTATCTACATTCTCCTTCCTGTATATTATACTGGTTTTTCATAATTAATACTTGTTCTCTTCTGTTATATCTCTGGTAACTTTATTTTGTCATAACACAACACGTCATGGATTATAATATTTCTATGTTATTTTCAAACACTTTCACATATATAAAAGAGATCTGACATTTGAAAGTTATGCTACGATTTTGCAGAACCTTAAACAGTTAGGCAGCTACTACACTTTTGTTACGTTCTTTTCAAACATTTTCACAGGTAAGTTAACACACGACATCTGAAGGGAGAGAACTGTATGATCATTATTCTGACTTATATTTGTGAGAAAATACTAACTGCTTGTGTGTGAAGGTGAGACACCTGCCAGCAGGCAGTGTTGACTGCACCTACTTGACATAGGTCTAGTCAGGTTAACCTTCAACATTTTCTCTCCCGTGGTGACCTCTCATGTCCTGGCTCACACCACTCTACATTCCACTGATGTATTCACAAACAATAGCACAAATAGATCATATTACGGGGAAAGAGCTAAACCTGTAGGGTTTATAGAGCTCCAGAGGCATGAAAGACAATAACGATTTATTCAAGCAAGAGGACAAGATCCCCTCATCAGCATCAAGGAAAAACCCTTGAATGGTGTACTTGGTACAGATTTTTTCAGTAATATAACAGTACAAAGAAAATATTACACGACAACAGCACAGCAAAGTACAATACAATGTCTCACTAAAAAAACTTAAGAGGCACCTAAGTTCCCCGTCTTCTAATAACATGTTCATTTTTGCACTATAATCTAACTTGTCCAAAATTACTGTCCCATTTGCTTTGTCTGTTTCGTAAGGTCAAGTCCAGGATCTTTCCTTAATTCATGGTATAACTTAACAAATCTTTGTAGACCTCGACAACACAATTGTCCTCAAAGATTTAAGTTATACCATGAATTAAAAAAAGATCCTGGACTTCACTTTACGAAATAGACAAAGCAAATGTGATAGTAATTATGGACAAGGTAGATTATAGTGGAAAAATGAACATGTTATTAGAAGACGGAGAAACTTATGTACCTCTTAAGGTTGGTGAAAGCATAGATTGTTGGAGGAAACAGTAGCAGACAACAGGACTGCAGCGGAAATGCTTGACATGAAAAGCTTCTGCACGTGAACAGTTATATCTTTAGCATAGCAGCGATAAACTGGCATGTGTCAGAATAACTGGCTTACATTCTTACTGCTTGATGTCATACAACCATAACGACGCCAGACACCTTCTAGTGAAGAGGCAGCAGTAAACAAACTCTTTGTTTCGGTCTGTGAAAGGTATCCCAGTATCCCGGAAGCCCAGTCCTCCTCAACCTAAATGCACGGAAAATAAACAACAGTGGGCTATATGCTTCTGAATGCAGTTAAATAATAATATGGAAGATTTGAAGCAAATCAGGAGAGCCAGTTACAATAAAATGGCAAAATGACAATAAAAAAAAATACAGGTAGTGTAACTAGGGATAAGTTCATGGCTGTTAGGATGGGTAGGTGCCTATCCTAACACCACAAGAGCAATCTAAACCTTTCACTAAGATATATCAGCTTAGAAACTTTAAGACCAATCGGAATAAACATTCTCTAATTAACGCAGAGATCAATATAAAAAAAATATACTAACACCTTAAGCTTAAAGCCGCTCTTAATAAGGTTACATTATCAAGTTAATGCCATTGAAGTTCTGAAGTCGACTGCAAGAAACATTTACAAACTAATGAATGAAAACAAATATTTCAATTTCAAAAATTTCTTCAATTAGCAAAATTTCTAACATACACCAACATTAACGGTTTCAAGTCAATACGAAGAGACATTCTCCCATTACATAAAAAATCTGTTTAGTAAAACCGACAAAATAAAACTAATACAATTTAAACTCAATGCAAACTTTTTTTTGGAAAAGCAGACAATACCAAAAGTTTGAAGCTGACCGGAAAAGGTATTCCCCAGTTCTCGAACGAGATGCAACAATTCCGAGTTTATTAACAATAATTTGAAAATGCCAACTTTGCACCTAGATATTAATCGAATACATTATCATATTTTTTCTAAGATGCATCAGTCATTAAATAGGTTTTCTCAAACTATCACATGGAGACGAAAAATCAAGAACCATTCCCAAGTTACAGTAGACCACCAATGAAAAATCTGAAGCCGATTGGATGAGGTGTTTCTCAGGTTATAAACTGAAACCTAGAAAAAAATATTGTGACCCTCCGTGAGAGGCCTAAATAATTTTTGGTGGATAAACAAAAAGATTCTTTCAAAACAATAGCAAGATTGTTAAGAACAATACAAAATTTAATCAAACTATATGATAAATCAGAATCCAAATGTAAAAAACCTGGACTAAGCATATTAGATCTTCGAAAAAAAAAACACTCCACTATAATAATAATAATAATATCTTTATTTACTACAAGTACATGTACAAGGTATACAGGCCTAGTTGACATCAATGATATACTACTATATAGAAAGTCCCTTGCTATGCTCAGCATGTCGGGCAAATTAGGTCAGTGTCCCAGGACGCGACCCACACCAGTCGACTAACACCCAGGTACCTATTTTACTGATGGGGAACATAGACAACAGGTGGAAAGAAACACGCCCAATGTTTCTACTCTGGCTGGGAATGGAACCCAGGCCCTCGCCGTGTGAAGCGAGAGCATTAGCCACCAGGCTAACGCTAAAGCGCTAAAACCGCAGATAATATATTATTTACGGAGGAATGCTGAACCCGCAGAGGTCATACAGTATCTGGGGAATGTGAGGTAATCATACTTGATCCAAGGACAGGGCGGGTAGATATAAAAAAAAATCCTTGGATCATGAGGTGTTCACTAGCATCAAGGCAACTCCCAACCTCCTCAAGGTAATAAGGCAACACAATGTTACTATCACAGCGGCACCACAATGATAGGCTTCATAACTGAACTTTTAAAACAGGAAATATCAAAATTAAAGGTTGGATACCAAGATTTCCAAATAAGAGATGTTAATCAAGCCAATTATGATATTATCATAGTGGATAGTATTAAGCCTAATGATGATACAATTTAAGGATCTTTAAAGCTCCAAAAACTAGATCAGTAACACTAAGAGTGTTACAACCTGGCTGCTGTGCGTTCACACCACAATACTATTAGCAGCACCATCACCCGGGCAGCTGTGATTACATCAGAATACAAACTACAAAAACAGTCTAGCAGATCAGGAAATCATCAGGTGGTCTGCCAGGGGTGCAGGTGGCTTCAAGCATCTTAAATAAAAACAGGACTTAGCACGGAACATCATAGATCACTGGGCATATTTTTCGTTGTCATGTTGGATGATGACGCTACAGAAAACGTGACCTTCAGGTACACTAATTTTAATCATAGCTATTCGGAGCCAGAAAAGCAAAGTATATTACAACTTTATTAATTTTTATTAACCAGTTAACTACATAAATCTGGTTACATTATCTATAGATCACTTACTGATATAAATCAGCTAATTATATAAATCTAGTTAATCCATAGGCCACTTGCTGATTAATCAGTTAACTAAATAATAATAATAATAATAATAATAATAATAATAATAATAATAATAATAATAATAAATAATATTTATTTCTACAAGTGCATGTACAACATATACAGGCCTACCTGACATCAATAACATACTACTATACAGAAAGCCTCCTAGTTATGCAGAGCATTTAGGGTAAATTTGGTCAATTTTGTCCCCAGGATGCGACCCACACTAGCTGACTAACACCCAGATACCTATTTTACTGACAGGCGAACAGGGACACAGGTGTCCTAATATTTTCACCCGTACCGGGAATCGAACCACTGACGTCAAAGTGTGAGGTGAGTGCGCTAGCAACTAAGCACTTGCTGATATGCTGTCACTGTCCTCGAGGTTGTCTGTTTCTCAGTGCGTAGGAGAATGTGAGGAAAGAGTATGCCAAAGATATATCACAACCCTGGTGGTTACGACCCCGTTGTCAGGTCAACTGCCACCGTCGGCTATTGATGAGCGAATACCAGCAGGTCACCCATTTTCTCCTTCCTCCCCGACCCTGCTGTTGGTGGTTTATTATGACTCACGAAGTCGTAATAATACGATTGTAAACAAACTACGGAACGGATGGGGTTAGAACCCATGGCGAGTGAATCGTCAAAACTTCAGGCCAGTGTATAAGCCACTGGGCCAGCTGGCTACAATGAGATTCATCCAACTAGGTATATTTATAAACCGTAGGGAAGTTAGCATGGGTCCAATGGGGCCCGTGTTAACCTCCCTATGGTGTATAAATGTACCTAGTTGGATGAATCTCATTGTAGTCAGCTGGCCCAGTGGCTTACACACTGGCGTAAAGTTTGACCACTCACTTGCCATGGGTTCTAACCCCACCTGTTCCGTAGTTTGTGGTTTATTGGTCAAGAAACAGGAAACAAGTACCTCCTTACACGGGTTTTAATCAAATGATATTCCGTTAACTCGTTCAGCATGGGCTGGCTTACTGGTGTTAGATATTTTTCATCCATTTTAACCAAAGAACAGAAATAGACAGCTACAGAGTAAATTCCTACACCCACTTTGTTGGTGGAGTTTTGTTAGTCAGGAAACGGCAAAATGCCTCCCGACGGATTGTAACCAGATGATGACCTGTTAATTAGCTAACTTCTGCATCCCAGAAAAAAAGTATTACAACTCAAGTGTATCTTCAGATGGTGATACCATTATTGGTATTCTCAACAGTTTACCTCACCATCCTACTATTTCACCGCTGACATACATTCGTTGCTACTGAACTCTGGCTCGCGGTGATAACTTTCATTACCTCGTCTACGTAACTCAACCTGTGTGATACAGTATGACAGGGAAGCTATCACATGCAACTACTGTACAGCATATGATAGGCTAGCAGGACTGCTGGTGTACCCACTTTTGTTTAAAAAATATATACACTTACTTGATTACTTAGGTTTAAAGCTTATCAAATTTACAGTGGGTCATTAACGCTGGGTAGAACCGGTTCATCAGTCAAGTATACTTTAATTCATAAAATAAACTCAATAAACATAGATATATATTTATCTCCATGTATAATCCTGCTTGTAAATATTATATAACCCACGTAGAGACAAACTCAGAAAACTAATTGCTCTGTATATTTTGACCCCCCTACTAGTGTCCTCTTCAGTAGATACACAAATGAAAGAACAAGAATTTATAGGAAGGTTGTGCCTATCAACCGTGCAGGTGATCATGAAGTGTCAGATCAGCGCGTGGGACGACAGGTCAAGGAGCGAGTGTGATGACAGGTCTTGTAGTAGGTGACCGGCACAAAGTTTAAGATTTGGACACGAAGTTCCTCTGTGGTATGTAATTCCTTATCTTGTGCTGGCGTTCTGTACTAGCTAGGGTGATGGCATGTACTTCTCAAGTGCGAATTTATTTTGAAATAACGTCTGGTTTCCATTGTCCATTGTTAAAATTAGGGTGGTAGCTATGAGACCAGATTCTATGATTTTTCTTTTGTAGCCGCAGTGTGATTTGTGTTTGATGGTGGCTGCTTCCCAATGAACATTGTGATTGTTATTTCTAACATATTGAAAAATGGCTGAATTCTCATGCCCATAACGTAAATGCCCACTGGTGTTCGATGATCCACGTAGATATTATTCGACCTGTCTGCCCGATGTATACTTGGTTGCAATCTTTGCACGGTATTTGGTGGACTCCTGGTGTGTTCTGTGTAACCAAATGCTTGTATTTCTTGAAAAAAAAAAATTCTCCAGTTTATTGGGATAAATCCGATAGAAAGTGTGTATGTTGGTCGCCTTATTAAGAGGACTGACAGTATCGTGGTGGCAGGGCACCACGGGTTGAGATTTACTGGATGGAGTTGAGTTTTTGTGAACTGAGGTTTTGTAATACTGGATATTTGCTTTCTTTTCTCCTTGTTTGATAAACCAGTCAAGGTATCTTAATTTGGAGAATTGTTCTGAGGATTTCTTTTTCTTGGTCTGAGGAGCTGCATATCCTGAGTGCACGTAGTAACAGGACTTATATGGTTCTCTTTTTAATCTGCATTAAATGGTGACTGTAGAAACGAACATAGTTGGCAGTGTGAGTGGACTTCCTATAAACTGAGAATTCAACATGATCGTTATTTCTGGTGATGAGCACATCAAGGAATGGTAGTTGATTGATTGTTCCCATTCAACTTTGAACTGTATAGAAGGAACAAGATTTATGATGTCTTCACTATATGGGACGACTGCCCCAGCTGTCGTCCCATACGGTAAAGACATCATCAACGTATCTGTACCAGATAATGTCTGGAGTGATGTTGGGGAGGATGGAAGTTTCATAGTATTATTCCATGTATAGATTAGCGAGTTCGGGAGACAGTGGGCTTCCCATACTACTACCAAATATCTGCTTGAAGAATTAATTATTGAAAGAGAAAACATCTGTAGTGACATATACATACATACATACATGCATACATACATACATACAAACACAAACACACACACACACACACACACACACACACACACACAGGCCATGGCTTCGACCCCCACCCGTTCCCTGATTAATAACCCCAGTTATCGTTTGTTTATCACTCCATGGGGAAGTGGAACAGAATTCTTCTTCCATAAGCCATGTGTGTCGTAAGAGGCAACTAAAATGCCGGGAGCAAGGAGCTAGTAACCCCTCCTCCTGTATACATTACTAAATTGTGTGTGTGTGTGTGTGTGTGTGTGTATGTGTGTGTTTAATTTGCTTTTATCTTTATGTTTGATTGTAAAGTATGCTTCACGGCAAGCAACTAGATTCAAGCCCTGGAAGCCGTGTCCCTAAATCTAAATATCGACATATTTCATAAATAAAACTGTCAAGTTTTATTAATGTGGAATGAGTGTTCCAGTGATGGTAGCCAGGTCACACGAGTTACTTCTTAGTCTAGGTGAAAGTAAATAAACTAATATTTCTATATCATTACTCGACAAAAACGAAATTAAAATGAGGGTTATTAACGTCTGGCAGCAATGGGTGTCTAGTGAGATCTGGAGAATGCACTTTTGACTCAAGTCAGGTTAGCCGGACTTGAGTCCTGGTGGTGAGACGTACAGCGCCTGCACTGTGAAGGACGGGTGCAGATATTTGCAATATTGTACTATAGTATCGGTGCCCCTCCTACACGAGTGATGGAGTGAGTGATGGTAAAAGTTTTTCTTCTTTTATGGGTTACCCTGCCTCGGTGAGAGATGTCCGGTTTGCTGAGATATATATATATATATATATATATATATATATATATATATATATATATATATATATATATATATATATATATATATATATGCCGTGCCGAATAGGCAGAACTTGCGATCTTGGCTTAAATAGCAACGCTCATCTTGCCGTATAGGACAAGTGAAAATTTGTGTATGCAATAATTTCGCCAAAATCATTCTGAACCTAGCTAAAAAAATATATTTCACTGTGTTTGTTTAGTATTAAATTATTGTAAACAAATCTAAAACATATATAGTTGGGTTAGGCTAAAATAAATTGTTGGAAACATAAACACATATGCAGTTTAATGTGATCCTTTATTGACAACGTTTCGCCCACACAGTGGGCTTTTTCAAGTCACACACAGATCTACCTGGGGTGGAAGGTACGGGAGTATTTATAGTCATGTTCAGAATGTTGAGGTCAGGTGAAGAATGTTGCATCTGATGATCTACCGGGCGGGGTTATAGAGTCTTGGGTAGCTTGGCAGGGGTATTGGACAAGTTGTGAGTAGACCTTCTGCAGTGTTCTATGTTCTTATGTGGGATAGCGATGAAGAAGTTTCTTGGCGAGTGGTTCAGCTATGTTATAGAAGCCGTTGCTCTGGTTGAAATTGTTGGTTATAGAGATAAGCGATGATTCCAGGATTCTTCGGTATTGAGTGTTGTCTTCTGTGGCGACAAGTCTTGAGTTTCTGTAGTTAATTAAATGGTTGTGTGAATTGCGATGTTGTACACAGGCATTCCTTGTATCGTCAGTCCTGCTTGCGTACTGGTGTTCTGAAATACGTGTTTGGAGGTCTCTTGATGTTTCGCCCACGTATAATTTGTTGCAGTCATTACAAGGGATTATGTATACTACTGCAGAGGATGGAAGCTTGTCCTGTCTACTACTGGTGATGTCCTTGATGGTCGTGGTTGTGGAGGTAGATAAATTGTTCTTGTTATAATAAGGTTAGGTAAGTTTTCCAAGTTCTTTTTGGTGCAAAATTATAAATTTTTACATCAACATTAATGAAAAAAAATATATCTTTAAACGTATAAGAGAAAATTTTAGAAAGGACTTAATTTTAAATGAGTTCTTGCTAAGATAAGATAAGATAAGATTTCGTTCGGATTTTTAACCCCGGAGGGTTAGCCACCCAGGATAACCCAAGAAAGTCAGTGCGTCATCGAGGACTGTCTAACTTATTTCCATTGGGGTCCTTAATCTTGTCCCCCAGGATGCGACCCACACCAGTCGACTAACACCCAGGTACCTATTTGCTGCTAGGTGAACAGGACAACAGGTGTAAGGAAACGTGTCGAATGTTTCCACCCGCCGGGAATCGAACCCGGGCCCTCCGTGTGTGAAGCGGGAGCTTTAGCCACCAGGCCACCGGGCCACACACACACACACACATATATATATATATATATATATATATATATATATATATATATATATATATATATATATATATATATATATATATATATATATATATATGTAATGTATATATATATATATATGTCGTGCCGAATATGTAAAACTGGTCAATTAGCAAGAACTCATTTAAAATTAAGTCCTTTCTAAAATTTTCTCTTATATGTTTAAAGATATATTTTTTTCATTAATGTTAATGTAAAAATTTTTAATTTTGCACCAAAAGAATCTTAGAAAACTGACCTAACCTTATTATAACAAGAATAATTTATTTTAGCCTAACCCAACTAAATATATTTTAGATTTCTTTACAATAATTTAATACTAAACAAACACAGTGAAATATATTTTTTTCGTTACTTTCAGAATGATTTTGGCGATATTATTGCATACACAAATTCTCGCTTGTCCTATATGGCAAGATGAGCGTTGCCATTTAAGCCAAGATCGCAAGTTCTGCCTATTCGGCACGACATATATATATATATATATATATATATATATATATATATATATATATATATATATATATATATATATATATATATATAATAAACACATCGGCCGTTTCCCACCAAGGCACGTTGACCCGAAAAAGAAGAAACACTTTCACCATTATTCACTCCATCACTGTCTTGTCAAGAAGCATGCCTACACTACGATTATAAAATGCCACTTATCAACACTTCCCACCTCCAGAACTCAAATCCAGCTTGCCGGTTTTCCTGAATCCCTTCAAAAATGTTACCGTGCTCACACTCCAACAGCACGTCAAGTCATAAACACCATTTGTCTCCACTCGCTCTTATTTTAACATGCTCACGCATGCTTGTTGCAAGTCCAAGCCCCTCGCACACAAAACCTCCTTTACACTCTCCCTCCAACATTTCCTAGGCCCACCCCTACTCCGCCTTCTCTCCACTACAGAAATACGCTATATATACATATACAGGGTGGAGCAGAGAAACGCATGTTTTTCACAACTGAATAACTTTGCGTATTGTAAAGATAAACAAATCTTAATTACATCAAATAAAAGACACATTAATGCATTTTTAAATTTACATACAGACGAAACACATTTCCATCTGGATGGCTATGTTAACAAACAGAACTGTTGGTACTGGGCGGCGGGGAACCCACCAGAACTTCACCAAAGACCTCTCCGCAGCTCAAAAGTGAGTGTGGTGCGGTGTCTCCACGATAGGAATCGTTGGTCCTTACTTTTTTTGAAGAGGGGGAGACCGCAGTTACAGTAACATCAGCGGGTTATGTCGACATGTTAAACAACTTTCTGCATCCAGAACTCCAAAACCGTCGGGTACATATGAGAGAAATGTGGTTCCAACAGGATGGTGCCTAATTAAGGCATGTAAATTTAAATAATGCATTAAAATGCCTTTTGATGTAATTAAAATTTATCTTTAAAATAAGCAAAGTTATTCAGTTGTGAAAAAGAGAAGAGACGCCACAATGTTTTTGTCTTGTTCATGAATTCTAAGTGATCATTTTGAGTGTCCAAGTGAGATTAAGTGTTGTAAACGAGTATTATACTGTATATACAGCTCTTATGCAATGATGATCGTGAGCGTTTTCTCTGCTCCACCCTGTATATGTCGTGCCGAATAAGTAAAATTGGTCAATTAGCAAGAACTCATTTAAAATTAAGTCCTTTCTAAAATTTTCTCTTATACGTTTAAAGATATATATTTTTCATTTATGTTAATGTAAAAATTAATAATTTTGTACCAAAAGAACCTTCGAAAACTTGCCTAACCTTATTTTAACAAGCGCACCTTAATTTAGCCTAATCCAACTAAATATATTTTAGATAAGTTTACAGTAATTTAATAACAAAAAAAAACACAGTTAAATATATTTTTTTCGTTAGGTTCAGAATGATTTTTGCGAAATTATTGCATATACAAATTTTCGCTTGTTATATTCGGTAAGAGCGTTGCTATTTAAGCCAAAATCGCAAGTATAATATGCATTAGGTCATGTTGAAAATTACAGTACACAAAAACTGACCAAACTTCTTCAAAGATAATACGATAAGACAGTATTTCAACATTTTTATAATGTTTACAAAAAAGTCGTAAATAATATATATCTATACATATTTAATACAGCTCAACCATTTTGCAAGTTTACAACTGGAGATTAACTGATGTTGCTGTGAACACCTCTTCCACTTGAGTGGCGTAGCAGCAGCAACAAGAGCCTAAATGTCAACAGATCAGTCATATAACTGAAGAGAGAAAAAAAGACTAACCCAGTAGTTGTGAATGTTCACAGGTTTTCGCTCTGATCAACAAATATTCAACACTGTGGCCTAGTTTGTTGGGTTTAAAGGTTGGTTTATTAGGTTTACAGTATGTCGATTGGACGAGGGTCAAGGCTGAAGTTTACCTGCAAACAAACTTACAGAATGTTACTCCTAAAATAAGAAATAAATTGTTTTTATCGTGTATATACGCTAAGATACAAACATCGCAGCCTAGCATAACATTCAAGCACAGTTAATAACGATTATCAACCAACGTGTTCTAGCATAGCCGGATTAATTTAATACGATAAATACTTATCAGAAAGTGAGAAAGTTAAACGGTCAATTTGTATTGTGGGTGTGGTTAAGTGGGACCTTGAAGTAGGTTGGCAGTCATACCTTACTTGAAATACACTGGAACACACTACCACTGGGTGGTGACACACTTACCTAGTTGCATCACCATACTGACCCACAAGTTCTCTTACATGCACCAAAGAGTACCGGTTTTGTACTTAAGGCTACATTTTACATGGGTACATTGAGGTAATTCTGCTATAAATACGCCGGACTTGGACGTTAACTTATCGGCATTTAGTTGATAACACTCAAAACATACTGCATTCAAAGCCAAACTCTTGGATTTCTTCTTACGAGTATATACGAAAAAGCAAAACACTGTTGTATGGGTGTGAAGCATGAGTATTGAATGTTGCAGCATTGTGTGTTTGCAGGCACTATTATGTGGTGTGAGTATGATGCAGAGAATAGTTTGGAGATTAGGTGTGGGGTTACCAAAAGTATTATTCAGAGGGCTGAGGGGGGGTTGAGGTGGTTTGGACATTTAAAGATGGAGAAATTAGGATCACTAGAAAAGCGTGTAAATTTAAGATGGGCTGGAGGGGTAAGTATCGTCCTAGATAAGGTTGGAGGGAGGGGGTATAGTAGGTTTTAAGTGCTAGGAACTTGAACATCCAACACGTTTGTGTGTGCGTTAGATTGGAGTGTAGATAAGTTATTTTTATGATTTGACATGCTGCTGGAGTATGAGCAAGGCAATATTTATGAAGGGATTCAGGGAAATCAGTTAGCTGGATTTGAGTCCTGGAGGTACCTGTTCTCTGAAGGTTGGGTGGGGATGTTGCTGTTTGGAGGGTCATCTGAAGTATAATGTCAGCACGCTTCTGGCAAGACAGTGATTGAATAAGTGACAGTGAAAGTGTTTCTTCTTTGTCAAGTCATCCTACTTCGGATACAGAGCTCACAAATAGGATGATAAGTTTTCTTCTGTTCGCGAAGAATCGGTTTTTCTCTCATATACACGAACAATCTGAGGTAACTTTTTGTCTTATCATACGCACGGAAATGATCAAATACATTTTTAAATATTTTTCATATACTACCTGAAAATCAATGACTTATTTGAGCCAATGAATTTATCTAATCTTTTTCCTAAGTGATGTTGTGACCTGCGACACAATTCATAAGTACTGTCGTGGCCTGCAACTTACAATTCATAAGTGCTGTTGTGGCTTACAACTCACAATTCATTTGTAATGTCGTGGACTGCAATTTACAGTTTATAAGTGCTGTCGTGGCCTGCGACTTACAATAAGGGCAATGCCACCATTCACTACGTGGTTGAAAGGTCAGTTTGCGTTGAATGCGAGCGAGGCTTTCTACCCCACATACGCTGACTAAAAGCCCTTTATGATGCCACAGCGCAATTATCTGGGTTCCCATTCTCTATTTCTGACCAATCACAACCCTTCCATGAGTCGCTCCAGCTAAGCGGTGATGGAGTCTCCTCGCTTCCCATTGGTCGAGAGAGCAGAATGTAAACACTTCTAGCTTGGCATCGCCCAGACTTGTGTTTTTCGTTGAGTACTCCTTATATACTCAAGCATTTCACCCTCTACAATGTCGGTAAGTACTGATTTGTGTGTCTAGTGCGTAAATGAATAGTTTAGCTATATTTTGATATATATATATATATATATATATATATATATATATAGATGTTGTCAAGCATATTACGAGTGCACCATGCAAATGAAAAAAGTGCAACAAAAGACCGAGTACACTCGGTCCTGCACGTTTTGGTGATGTTTTCAAGTTTCGGTATGTAAATACATGTATTTCCATAAAATTTGGTAGTGTATATATGAATTCAGTAATGATCTGGGTGTGTACAGAACGTTTTTATTGTCCTTCCAGATCAATCAGAAATTGTTCTAAAGTGAGTCCTCCAAGGATAAGTCGAAATTTGTCTGTTTGGGACGATAGTGACTAAGATCAAGACCCAGATGACCTGGAAGTGGTGGAAACTGATGATGAATACTTGCCACCAGATGCAGAGGTGTCAACAGATGAGGAGGAGGAAGCTGCGCCACCAGCAAAAAAAGCAGAACTTGAACAAGAAGAAACGTATTACTGTGGAGTACCACCCTGATGAACAGCAGCTTCAAGATGATCTTGCTTCTCAAGGAGACACCCAATGGAAGAATGAGGACATACAGACTGACCCTTTGCCTGCATATAAACATTGTAAAGCCTATTGAAGTTAGGTGTGCATATGATTATTTTCGACTTTTTTACTCAAGACATGATAGACAACATTGCATTTCAAACTAATTTGTATGCCTGGAAAAAATATATACATACTAATTTTCAAACAGATTCTGAGGAAATAACTAGGTTCATAGGTATTCTGTTGTATATGGGTTACACTGTACAGCCATCCATTGAGGACTATTGGAGAATTGCAAGTAAGGTAATTCAAGTTGCAGAAGTCATTGGATCAAAGAGGTTTAGGTTGCTGAGGCGTACCATTCATTTCAATGATAACACACAAAAGAAGGGTAATGACAGATTCCACAAAATAAGGCCTCTTTATAATGCACTAACTAAAGCTTGCTTGAAAGTTCCAGCTACACCCAAGCAGTCTGTTGATGAAGTTATGGTTGCTTTCAAGGGTAAAACAGCTGGAAACCTAAGGCAATACATCAAAAACAAACCAGACAAGTGGGGTTTCAAACTCTTCTGTCGTGCAAGTGAAGATGGAATCATACATGATATACTCATGTATCAAGGTAACCCAACTTTTGAGAACCATCACATAAAGCTGTCAAATGAAGAAAGTAAACTTCCAATGAGTTCCAAGATAGTTCTTGTACTTGCAGGATCTCTTGACAAAAGAAAAACATCAGCAGTCAATGCTGATAATTTCTTTACAAGTCTACCTTTGGTCAAGGTACTGAGAGACAAGTATAACTGCAGGTACACTGGAACAATAGGTGATAATAGATGTGGTAAGCCACAACTGATGCCTGTGAAACAAATGGAAAAGAGCAATGTGGCCAGGGGCAATTTTGAATTCAAAAGCAATGATGATATCCTTCTTGTAAGATGGAAGGACAACAAAGTTGTGACTCTAGTCACAAATGATGTGGGAGTTTATCCTTTGAGTCTTATTGAAAGATATGACAAGGCATCAAAGAAGAAAGACCACTTTGAGTGCCCAGGCATCATTAAGAACTACAATGCACACATGGGAGGTATAGACAAAAGTAACATGTTGGTCCATCTTTACAAAACACCAATGAAATCAAAGCGTTGGTACATGCGGCTGTTTGCTTATGTTCTGGATCTTGCTGTTGTGAATGCATGGCTTCTTTACTGTCGTGATTGTCGGTCACTAAACCTGCCATGCCAGCCACTGAAGCTATTCAGGCTTGACATCTCTGTCACTGCAAGATCCAAAGGACAAAAGTCCAACCACACCAGCATGAGACTAACTCAAAGAGATTCACCCAGTACTTCTTTGGTTGACAGTAGTGAGGAATTGTCAAACGTAGAATGCCCATCTGCATTTCAGTTCCAACGTGCAGCAAGGCCAGATGACAGTGTGAGGTTGGATAAACAGTTAGGTCACTGGCCAGTGCTAGGTAAGCTGCTTTCATGCAAGTTTTGCAGCAAAAAGAATAATCATGTCACATCCTCATTATCCTGTGCCATATGTAAAGTAAATCTATGCATAAAGAAGGATAGAAATTGTTTCATAAAGTTTCATTTGAGAAATTAGTGATGTGAAATGATTGTTCTTTCTCAGGGAACTCAGGAATATTTCATTTGTAAGTTGTATCCCATTGCAATGTGTCATTGTTGATAAGTAGTTCCTATTTCTATTTTTTTAATGCTTACAAATTGTTCAGAAACAAGTTCCATTTGTGTTTTTTATATTGTCTACTTGTATAATAAATTTAAAAAATATATTTTTTTTAACAATTGCAACCTTGCAACATTTTAAATTGTTATACCCCTACTGGGCAGGACCGAGTTTACTCGGTCTTCGAATATCTGCAATTGCTCGACATGTAACTTTTACAACTCCATTTAGATGGCCTCAGTGACCTTACATCGAGCGGCTCTATCCCCTCATAGGAAATCACTTTCAAATTCGCATTTTAGTCTGCCTTGCACGACATACACAACATACTACGACATACACAACATACTACGACATACACAACATACTACGACATACACAACAAACATACTACGACATACACAATAAACTACGACATACACAACAAACATACTACGACATACACAACATACTACGACATACACAACATACTACGACATACACAACATACTACGACATACACAACAAACATACTACGACATACACAACATACTACGACATACACAACATACTACGACATACACAACAAACATACTACGACATACACAACATACTACGACATACACAACAAACATACTACGACATACACAACATATTACGACATACACAACATACTACGACATACACAACAAACATACTACGACATACACAACATACTACGACACACACAACAAACATACTACGACATACACAACATACGACATACACAACATACTACGACATACACAACATACTACGACATACACAACAAACATACGACAATATACACAACATACTACGACATACACAACAAACATACTACGACATACACAACATATTACGACATACACAACATACTACGACATACACAACAAACATACTACGACATACACAACATACGACATACACAACATACTACGACATACACAACATACTACGACATACACAACAATCATACTACGACATACACAACATACTACGACATACACAACAAACATACTACGACATACACAACAAACATACTACGACATACACAACAAACTACGACATACACAACAAACATACTACGACATACACAACATACTACGACATACACAACAAACATACTACGACATGCACAACATACTACGACATACACAATAAACTACGACATACACAACAAACATACTACGACATACACAACATACTACGACATACACAACAAACATACTACGACATACACAACATACTACGACGCACACAACAAACATACTACGACATACACAACAAACATACTACGACATACGCAACATACTACGACATACACAACAAACATACTACGACATACACAACATACTACGACATACACAACAAACGTACTACGATATACACAACATACTACGACATACACAACAAACGTACTACGATATACACAACATACTACGACATACACAACAAACGTACTACGACATATACAACATACTACGACATACAACACAATTATTCTATTATACTCATGGGGTAAGTGCTAAACCCGTGGAGCTCAATACAGCGCCTGGGGAATGGGAGGTAATCAGCTTTAATTCGAGGAAGGAGACCTTCACCAGCAAACAACCCATCGTCATCACCTAAAGGAATTACAAACACGAAATCCTATAGACACTAACACTATGTACCGTTATTTACACACATAGGGACACTATACGTATCAAGATACATTGATGCACTATACACACATTGGTACACAATTCTACCTATAAACACTCTAGTAACATATATGTATGTACACACAAGCACACACACTATATATATATATATACACGCAAGGATACACTATATATGTACACAGAATAGTACACCATGTAGTTATACTGACACTAGCTACTCACACTGGTACGATTGCACGTAGTTATACAATGGTACACTAAATGTAATTATGAACACTGACACTAAATATAACTGGTTGTTTCGGTGGCTGCACAACCCGAGAAAGGTATCCCCTTACTCGAGAAAGGTATCCCCTTACCTGAGGAAAGTATCCCAGTACCCTTCTGCCTCAATGCACGGAAAAAGGCATAGTACAGAGTGCGGCATGAATATCTAGGGTAGTTCAATGTCAACAATGAAGATCTGAAGCCAGAAGAAGAATTCACAAGTTATCACATGGAAACTAACATCCCAATTTCAGTCAAAAATGACAAACTGGCGACTTCTCAACATGAAACTAATTTGAACATTCCAGTAAGATACACCACTCTTGGAAATTTAAAGTTAACCGGAAGAGGCTCTCTCTAGTTATCTCAGAGACTAATACCCCCAGAGTGCTAATATACTCTGAATCCACTCAGAAGTTGCACTCTCAAGTTAGCAATGTCGAAAGTTTCAAGCCATGTGGCTGATGCATTCACAAATTACTGCATGGAAACTGGCATTTCAATTTTCCCAATTTATCTAATAAAATTGGCAAATAGGCACAGTCCAAATTTAATCCAAACCTTTAAGATTTGAAGTTGATCACTATGAATGAAAACCCATTACTGAAAACCAGTTATTGAATGAAAACCAATTTGCTTAATAAACTGGACAAGATATAACTTACACAACCCAAAATCAATGTAAAGCTTTCTTGAAGCTGACCAAAAGATGCATTTTACGGTTCATCAGAGTCTGATAATTTTTCTTTAGGAAATGTCAATTCCTGATGATACAGGCACTGGAAGGTGAGGGCGAGAACCCCTTCCCTCTAGAATTTTAGAAATATAACTGGGTAAATTGATATGTACATGCTACAGAAGCCAAGACGAACCTTGTCAACAGGATACACCTGCATTAATAGTTTGAAGCCAATCAGAAGAGGGTTGCTCAAACTATCGCATGGAAACCAAAATCGGGAATGATCTACGTATACAGAATTGAGAACGTATATAAAACTAGCGACATCTATCGCTAGTTTTATGAACCTTCTCCTAGTTATAGCTCGCTCACCAGCCTTGAAAATTTGAAACCGAAACGAAAAAAAATACAAGAAAGGTACACTGTACCGGAGTATATGACCGGCACTAAATGTAACTACACGTGCAGTACACGTGGTAATCTTTCTTGAGATAGCCTGTAGGAGAACGGGGGGGGGGAGAAGGAGGAGAGAAGGAGGTAGAGATGGAGGAGGAGAAAGAGATGGGGGACGAGGAGGGGAGAAGTGGCTTACCTTGCAGTACCATTATTATCCTACCGACACTTCCTACACTGATTCCACATTTGAACACATTGTAAACCTCAGACAAAAACATCTAGTGACCAGGTTCAACTTTCAGATGCATTTATAATTGCACTTTTTATCAACTTGTAGGTTTTCTAAACCGATTATATAATAATACCTGTTGATACAAGTACTGGGATCATTTATCAAGTTTTAAACAGTCTGGATTACATTATAATTAGTTAAGTTTAACACTATTTTCCATTTAATTTCAGTTCAGATTGACTTTCTCCCCGCGTCATTATTCTAGACACAATTGGATGCAGTTGTGTTAAATAATCGTCGAAAAACAATAGAATAAATATCCGGAGTGTTGTTACATGAATAATTACACATCAGCAGTCACGGAGAATGTGGCAACACATTGTAATGTGTTAACCAACCACAACAGTAAGTTATTAATCAATATCAATACCAGTCACATTGCCAGACGATATTACTGTTGCTGCCACAACACATACCGGTCACACGTCCAGACGATACCACTGTCGCTGCCACACCTACCAGATACGTCCAGACGATACTACTGTCGCTGCCACACCTACCAGATACGTCCAGACGATACCACTGTCGCTGCCACACCTACCAGATACGTCCAGACGATACCACTGTCGCTGCCACACCTACCAGATACGTCCAGACGATACCACTGTCGCTGCCACACCTACCAGACACGTCCAGACGATACCACTGTCGCTGCCACACCTACCAGACACGTCCAGACAATACCACTGTCGCTGCCACACCTACCAGACACGTCCAGACGATACGACTGTCGCTGCCACACCTACCAGACACGTCCAGACAATACCACTGTCGCTGCCACACCTACCAGACACGTCCAGACGATACCACTGTCGCTGCCACACCTACCAGACACGTCCAGACGATACCACTGTCGCTGCCACACCTACCAGACACGTCCAGACGATACCACTGTCGCTGCCACACCTACCAGACACGTCCAGACAATACCACTGTCGCTGCCACACCTACCAGACACGTCCAGACGATACGACTGTCGCTGCCACACCTACCAGACACGTCCAGACGATACGACTGTCGCTGCCACACCTACCAGACACGTCCAGACGATATCACTGTTGTTGCCACAACACATACCAGACATGTTCAGACGGTATCATTGTTGCTACCACAACACATACCAGACATGTCCAGACGGTATCATTGTTGCTACCACAACACATACCAGACACACGACTACAAACTAAGTTTTACTACAAATACTAAGTTGCAAGTTACTATTAATTTTAAGTTGTTCATGCTAATACTAAGTTTCTCCTTACAATACAAATTCGTGCTATTACGATTTGCGCGCGCGCGCGCAAGAGAGAGAGAGAGAGAGAGAGAGAGAGAGAGAGAGAGAGAGAGAGACAGAGACAGAGACAGAGACAGACAGACAGAGAGAAAGAGAGACAGAGAGACAGAGCGAAAGAGAGAGAGAGAGAGAGAGAGAGACAGACAGACAGACAGACAGAGACAGAGAGGCAGAGAGACAGAGAGACAGAGAGCGAAAGAGAGAGAGAGAGAGAGAGAGATGGTAAGATAAGCATGGAGAAAAGACGGAGGGAGGAGGCTGTGCCACTTCCGGCGGGGCCTATCCACTCCCTCCATTGTTAAACTCACACTGACGCCCTACGCTACCGAGGATACGCCCTTCTGAGGGAGAGGGGACACGAGAAGGTAAAAAAGGAGACAAGGAGGGAGGAAGGGGAGACACAAGTATGAAAAAAGAGGGAGACAAGGTGGGAGGGGAGACACAAGGAAGAAGAGGAAGACAAGGAGGAAGTAAGGGAAGGGAGACAAGGAAGACATCACTGAAGCATATAACAAACAGCTTAATATTATCATATGTATGAGGGAAGCGTTAAAGCAGTAGGGGTCACATAGTACCTGAGACACAGATAACCACTTCTGATCTAGTGTCTTGGATCACGATCCCTTCACAAGCACAAGGAAGAGAAACTCCAGACTTGTACATTTACCCTAGTTGCAATCATCAACGCAGCAGGACAGAGAAGAGAGAAGAGGAAAGGAGAGGATAGGAGAGAGGAGAGATGAGAGAGAGAGAGAAAGAGAGAGAGAGAGAGAGAGAGAGAGAGAGAGAGAGAGAGAGAGAGAGAGAGAGAGAGAGAGAGAGAGAAGAGGAGAAAGGGTGAGCAGAGGAGAGCTAATGCAAGATAAACGGAGGGAAGATTGGGAGAGTTGGTGGATATTTAATTCTTAGCAAAGATGGATACATCAGCAGTGTGATGATTAAGACACATATGCAACCGTTGGTTAACTTTATTGTTGAAATGTTTTCAGTCAAATACAGAGGCAGGAGGCGTAGTAGTGATATGAAGATAATATAATCAGTCCCTCAACCTCGGAAATATGAGGTGGTCAGTCCCTCAGCCGCCTGGAGAAGAGTTCAGCTCCATGAGGCTGAACTCTTCTCTAGGCTGAGGAATCTCAAATACTAATTCTCAAAGGTTGAGGGACCGATTACATCATGTTCATTTCACTACAACACTTGCTGCCTCTGTATTTGACTGAAGAAGTCTACTGTGAAGGTGAAACGTTTCAACAATAAAGATACCCAACTGTTACACAAGTGTCTTAATCATCAACTTGTCCGTATTTTATACCATTTTCAAGCTATCAGCAGTGTGCTGCACTAACCTTCTAAATGATAATTACACAGTCAGAACAAAAGCTGTTTTCCCTGTCATATTCCATCAGGATGTGAGGAATGGGGAAGGGCATGAGAGAGGGGCGGGGAGTGTGAGAGAGGGAAAAGGGTGAGAGAAAGAGAGAGGGGGAAGTGAGAGAGGGAGAGTGATGCTGGAGGTGAGAAAGGTAGTGGCACCGAGAGACTGAAATGAAAGTGAGAGTGAAGAATGCTGGGAGATGGAGTAATAAGATAGAGGGATGGAGTGGAATGGGAAGGATATTGTCTTCAAAGGTGTTTACCAACAACACCTGCACAAAACTATTAGTGAAAAACACTCACACAAAACTGTAACTCAACATATTTGTTTGATTACACGGAACCTCAGATGAGAGAGATCAGCGACAACCTTGTGAAGACAGCCAAGAATAATGTGAGTTTAGTAGAGCGAGCGAGGGAAGGAGGGGAGCGGCAGGAACGACGGGTGACTGGCAGGGGTAAAGTGGCATCTGCAGCCATGGTTCATCAACTGACACAAGGTACACTGACACACGGTACACTGACACAGGTACACTGACACAAGATACACCGACACAGGATACACCGACACAAGGTACACTGACTCAAGGTACACCGACACAAGGTACACTGAGAAGATACACCGACACAAGGTACACTGACAAGGTACACTGACACAAGATACACTGACACAAGGTACACTGACACAAGATACACTGACAAGATACACCGACACAAGGTACACTGACAAGGTACACTGACACAAGATACACTGACACAGGTACACTGACACAAGGTACACTGACACAAGGTACACCGACACAAAGTACACTGACACAAGGTACACTGACACAAGGTACACTGACAAGGTACACTGACAAGATACACCGACACAAGGTACACTGACAAGGTACACTGACACAAGATACACTGACACAAGGTACACCGACACAAGGTACACCGACACAAGGTACACTGAAACAAGGTACACTGACACAAGGTACAGTGACAAGATACACCGAAACAAGGTACACCGACACAAGGTACACTGATACAAGGTACACTGACACAAGGTACACTGACAAGGTACACTGACAAGATACACCGACACAAGGTACACTGACAAGGTACACTGACACAAGATACACTGACACAGGTACACTGACACAAGGTACACTGACACAAGGTACACTGACACAAGGTACACCGACACAAGGTACACTGACACAAGGTACATTGACACAAGGTACACTGACACAAGATACACCGAAACAAGTTACACCGACACAAGGTACACTGACACAGGTACAATGACACAGGTACACTGACACAAGGTACAATGGCACAGGGACACTGACACAAGATACACTGACACACGGTACACTGGCACAAGGTACAAAGACACAGGGACACTGACACAAGATACACTGACACACGGTACACTGACACGGTACACTGACACAAGGTACACTGATACACGGTACACTGACACAGTACACTGATAAGGTACACCGACACAAGGTACACTGACAAGGTACACTGACACAAGATACACTGACACAGGTACACTGACACAAGGTACACTGATGCAAGGTACACCGACACAAGGTACAGACACAAGGTACACTGACACAAGGTACACTGACACAAGATACACCGAAACAAGGTACACCGACACAAAGTACACTGACACAAGGTACACTGACACAAGGTACACTGACAAGGCACACTGACAAGATACACCGACACTGTCATGTGGGTTTTCGATACGTGGAAAGGGTAAGAATATTCACGTAGGCTGGTAGTACGTATAATATATAACGGGAAGTATGGGAAAGCACCAACAGCCGACCTGTCACTCTCTGCTGGCTAACTACGACTGACCCATGAGTGCCTAAGGGTGAGGGGGTGTTTGAAATCCTGCTATGGTCAGCAGCAACATAACAGTCAGTGATTCACGCAGAGACAGTTGGTAGTGAGTCATCTACTGGTACACTGGTTACTGGTAACTGGTTACTAGGAACTGGTACTACTACTGAGAGCTCGGACCTCATCCACTTCACTGGATCAATCTGTTCCACCAGTTGAGGAGAAAGAATTAGCTCCCACTGACTTCCCAGATGAAGTCAAGCGTTTGTTGACTCTGTTGAACAAACGTCGTAAAGCCATTGCCTTACCAGGTGAGAAGATGGGTATAACAAACTATTGTCCCATCGTATTCCACTTGAACCTGGTACTAGACCTATCTACATGCCTGCGTACAGAATGCCTCATTCACAAGTTGCTGTCGCAGAAGAATTGATCAATCAAATGCTTGATGATGGAGTTATTGCACCTGGCAATTCACCTTGGAATGCGCCATTGATCCTAGTACCTAAGAATGGTACTTGGCGCCCAGTGATGACAGACTCTGACAATCCTCCTGATCCTGTACTCTCTTCCTCTGATACTCAGTCAGACGATCAACCTGAATGTCGTTATTCCCTACGTACACGACAGGTATTGAGAAATCCTCAAGTATCATCTGTAACTACCAATTCAGATTTGCCTCAAATACAGCATGAGTTAGCCAGTGCTACAGAGTTTGATCCTCCCAGAGATGACACCCATTCTGCATATGTCAATCTCACCCTAGCAGAGTTGGGGTTAAATGTAAATAACCTGTATAGATGAATAATTACAGTATCAACTTATCAGTATTCAAGAATTTTTTTTTTTTGTGTTCACGTTCTCTCCGAATTCTGAGAGTTAACAGTCTAGATTTGAGTGCACCGAATCTGCTTTCTGTTAAACACTTCTTTCTTTGTATATATTCCTTCCTCAGAATCCGTAGATCACATGAATACAGATCGATCGATCAAATTTTTTTTATAACTTCGATTGTGTAATCTCAACGTTGAGTTTCATTCGATGAGTTGTGCTATATTATACCTTGTATTGGATTACAGTTTCACTTATGTAAGCTTCCATTCCAATATTCTACTTATGTATGTTATAATGTTCAATTGTTGTGTACTTTGACATTGTATAGAATCAGCCCAAGCCGTACACCTGCCATCTCTAGTTTTTTATTAGTTGTATGTCGGGACGACATACGTTAGCGTCGCCGAGCTCTCAGTAGTAGTACTAGTTCCTAGTAACCAGTTACCAGTAACCAGTGTACCAGTAGATGACTCACTACCAACCGTCTGTGTGAATCATTGACTGTATTCATATTGCTGCTGACCATAGCAGGATTTCAAACATCCTCACCCGTAGGCACTCATGGGTCAGTCAAGATAGGGAGCAGAGAGAGGCAGGTCGGCTGTTGGTGCCTTCCCATACTTTCCGTTATATTATACGTACTACCAGCCTACGTGAGTATACTTACCCTATCCACGTATCGAAAACCCACATGACAACACAAGGTACACTGACAAGGTACACTGACACAAGATACGCTGACACAGGTACACTGACACAAGGTACACTGACACAAGGTACACTGACACAAGGTACGCTGACACAAGATACACCGAAACAAGGTACACCGACACAAGGTACACTGACACAGGTACACTGACACAAGATACACTGACACACGGTACACTGACACAAGGTACAATGGCACAAGATACACTGACACAAGGTACAATGACACAGGGACACTGACACAAGATACACTGACACACGGTACACTGACACAAGGTACAATGGCACAAGATACACTGACACAAGGTACAATGACACAGGGACACTGACACAAGATACACTGACACACGGTACACTGACACACGATACAATGACACAGGGGCACTGACACAAGATACACTGACACACGGTACACTGACACAAGGTACACTGATACACGGTACACTGACACAGTACACTGATAAGGTACACCGACACAAGGTACACTGACACACGGTACACTGACACAAGGTACACTGACACACGGTACAGTGGCACAAGATACACTGACACCCGGTACACTGACACCCGGTACAGACACACGGTACACTGACACAAGGTACACTGACAAAAGGTACACTGACACGGTACACTGGCACAAGGTACACTGACAAGATACACCGAAGCAAGGTACAGACACAAGGTACACTGAGATACGGAACACTGACACAAGGTACAATAACACAGGGTACACTGACAAGATACACTGACACGCGGTACATTAACACAGTACACTGACACACGGTACACTGACACAAGATTCACTGACACAGGGTACACTGGCACAAGGTACACTGACACAAGGTACACTGACACAAGGTATAGACACACGGTACACTGACACGAGGTGCAGACACACGGTACACTGACACACGGTATACTGAAACACGGTACACTGACACAAGGTACACTGACACGGTACATTGACACAAGGTACACTGACAGAAGGTACACTGACACAAGGTACATTGACACAAGGTACACCGACACAAGGTACATTGACACAAGGTACACTGACACAATACTTCATTAATACGGTTGAGACTAAGCAGCAGCAGCAGCAGCAGCAGCAGCAGCAGCAGCAGCAGCAGCAGCAGCAGCAACAGCAGCAGCAGCAGCAGCAGCAACAGCAACAGCAGCAGCAGCAGCAGCAGCAGCAGCAGCAACAGCAACAGCAGCAGCAGCAGCAGCAGCAGCCGCAGCAGCAGCCGCAGCAGCAGCAGCAGCAGCCGCAGCAGCAGCCGCAGCAGCAGCAGCAGCAGCAGCAGCAGCAGCAGCAGCAGCCGCAGCAGCAGCCGCAGCAGCAGCAGCAGCAGCCGCAGCAGCAGCCGCAGCAGCAGCAGCAGCAGCAGCAGCCGCAGCAGCAGCCGCAGCAGCAGCAGCAGCAGCAGCAGCAGCCGCAGCAGCAGCCGCATCATCATCATTAGTAGTAGTAGTAGTGTAGTAGTGGCAGCGGCGGAGCGCCTGGTGGTGATGGAAGAGGTTGGTGGTATTGGTGGTGTTGTGGTATTGTGGTGGTGGTATTGTGGTGGTAGTGTGGTGGTGGTGATAGTGTTGTGGTGGTGGTGGTGCTGTTGCTGTGTTATAGTAGTTGTGATGTGGTGGTTGTGGTGGTAATGGTGGTTGCAGTGTTATGGTGGTAGTGGTTGTATTACGGTGGTAGTGATTGTGTTGTGGTAGTAGTGGGGTAGTCGTGTGTTATTGTTTTTGGTAGTGTGGAGGGTGGTGATGGATGTGGCTTGTGGTGGTGATGATGAGGGTGTGGCTGATGGGTATGGATGGTGGTCTTGGTGGTGGGTATGGCTGGTGATGATAGCAATGAAGCTGGTAATGGTAGCAGTGTGGTCGGTGGTGATAGTAGTGTGACTGATGGTGGGTAACGGTGACAACAGTGGTGAGAGTAAAGGTGGTGGTAGTAGTAGATAATCACAACAACGGTGACACAGTAAATTAGAAGGCTGCGTTACTAACAGTGCGTAAGGATGGTGGTGGGTGTGGCTGGCTGGTGGTGGCAGGGCTGAAGGTGAGAGTGGTGGTGGTGGGTGGAGATGGTGGTGGCAGGACTGGTGATGCTGGGTGGGGTTGGTGGTGGTGAGTGAACATAAGCTAGAGGAAGATGCACTCTGGCAGTGAGAAGAACCAGGTACAGTAATGTATTTAGGTATCTGAACACAGGCAAATTAGAAACGTACAGAGAGTATGTTACGGTACAATGAGTGAAGGTACAAAGCACAGGATAGGTGCCAAGTACAGCGTAAGCAAAGATTCACAGATTGGGCACAAAAGTACAAGGCACAAAAGTACAAGGCACAAAATTACAGGGTACAAAAGTAAAGGGAAAGCACAAAAGTACAGGGAGGGCACAAAAGCACAGCAAAGGCACATAAGTACAGGGAAGGCACAAAAGCACAGCAAAGGCACAAAAGTACAAGGTAGGCACAAAAGTACAGGGAAGGCACAAAAGTACAGGGCACAAAAGTACAGGGAAGGCACAAAAGTACAGGGCACAAAAGTACAGGGAATGCACAAAAGTACAGGGAAAGCACAAAAGTACAGGGAAAGCACAAAAGTACAGGGAATGCACAAAAGTACAGGGAATGCACAAAAGTACAGGGAAGGCACAAAAGTACAGGGAAGGCACAAAAGTACAGAGAATGCATAAAAGTACAGGGAATGCACAAAAGTACAAGACACAAAAGTACAAGACAAAAGTACAGAGCACAAAAGTACAGGGAATGCACAAAAAAACAAGACACAAAAGTACAGAGCACAAAAGGACAGGGCACGAAAGTACAGGGAAGGCACAAAAGTACAGGAATGCACAAAAGTACAAGACACAAAAGTACAGAGCGCAAAAGTACAGGGCACAAAAGTACAGGGAATGCATAAAAGTACAAGACACAAAAGTACAGAGCACAAAAGTACAGGAATGCACAAAAGTACAAGACACAAAAGTACAGAGCACAAAAGTACAAGGCACTAAAGTGCAGGGAATGCACAAAAGTACAAGACACAAAAGTACAGAGCACAAAAGTACAGGGAATGCACAAAAGTACAGGGTATGCACAAAAGTACAAGGTAGGCATAAAAGTACAAGATAAGCATAAAAGTACAAGGTAGGCATAAAAGTACAACTTAGGCATAAAAGTACAACTTAGGCATAAAAGTACAAGGTAGGCATAAAAGTACAACTTAGGCATAAAAGTACAAGGTAGGCATAAAAGTACAAGGTAGGCATAAAAGTACAAGGTAGGCATAAAAGTATATTTGTTATTCAATTCTGCTGGCACGTTTGTAATACAAGTATACATAATTTTCCAATCATAGAACGACGTATTGCCTGTCTCTCCACGATCATGCAACGACGCATTGGCTGTGTCTCCACGATCATACAACGATGCATTGGCTGTGTCTCCACGATCATAGAACGACGTATTGCCAGTCTCTCCACGATCATACAACGATGCATTGGCTGTGTCTCCACGATCATACAACGATGCATTGGCTGTGTCTCCACGATCATAGAACGACGTATTGCCAGTCTCTCCACGATCATACAACGATGCATTGGCTGTGACTCCACGATCATAGAACGACGCATTGGCTGTGTCTCCACGATCATAGAACGACGCATTGGCTGTGTCTCCACGATCACAGAACGACGCATTGGCTGTGTCTCCACGATCATAGAACGACGCATTGGCTGTGACTCCACGATCATAGAACGACGTACTGCCTGTCCCTCCACGATCATAGAACGACGCATTGGCTGTGACTCCTCGATCATAGAACGACGCATTGGCTGTGTCTCCACGATCATAGAACGACGTACTGCCTGTCCCTCCACGATCATAGAACGACGCATTGGCTGTGACTCCACAATCATAGAACGACGTACTGCCTGTCCCTCCACGATCATAGAACGATGCATTGGCTGTGACTCCACGA
The DNA here is from genome assembly GCF_038502225.1 of Cherax quadricarinatus. NCBI lineage: Eukaryota > Metazoa > Arthropoda > Malacostraca > Decapoda > Parastacidae > Cherax > Cherax quadricarinatus. The sequence continues at coordinate 76,962,428 of NC_091292.1, read as the reverse complement.
TCATAGAACGATGCATTGGCTGTCTCCACGATCATAGAACGACGTACTGCCTGTCCCTCCACGATCATAGAACGATGCATCGGCTGTGACTCCACGATCATAGAACGACGCATTGGCTGTGTCTCCACGATCATAGAACGACGCCTTGTCTGTGACTCCACGATTATAGAACGACGCATTGGCTGTGTCTCCACGATCATAGAACGACGTATTGCCTGTCTCTCCACGATCACAGAACGACGCATTGGCTGTGACTCCACGATCATAGAACGACGCATTGGCTGTGACTCCACGATTATAGAACGACGCATTGGCTGTGACTCCACGATCATAGAACGACGTATTGCCTGTCTCTAAACGATCATAGAACGACGCATTAGTTGTGACTCCACGATCATAGAACAACGCATTGGCTGTCTCCACTATCATAGAACGACGCATTGGCTGTGGCTCCACGATCTTAGAACGACGCATTGGCTGTCTCCACGATCATAGAACAACGCATTGGTTGTGTCTCCACAATCGTATTACGACGTATTGCCCGTCTCCACGATCGTATAACGACGTATTACCGTGCCTTTACGTTCGTTGAGAGGTGAGAATAACGATATTTTTTGCGGAGATTTAAAAGGCCTGTTTCTTCATGTTAAACACTGTGGCCACGAGAGAAAAAGTTTCTCAGTATTGTTATGGTCCAACGTTATGCTGTGGTGGTGCAGCATCATGTAGTGGTGGTGGTCCAGCGTTATGCTGTGGTGGTGCAGCATCATGTAGTGGTGGTGGTCCAGCGTTATGCTGTGGTGGTGCAGCATCATGTAGTGGTGGTGGTGGTCCAGCGTCATGCTGTGGTGGTGCAGCATCATGTAGTGGTGGTGGTCCAGCGTTATGCTGTGGTGGTGCAGCATCATGCAGTGGTGGTGGTGGTCCAGCGTCATGCTGTGGTGGTGCAGCATCATGTAGTGGTGGTGGTGGTCCAGCGTCATGCTGTGGTGGTGCAGCATCTTGTAGTGGTGGTGGTCCAGCGTTATGCTGTGGTGGTGCAGCATCATGTAGTGGTGGTGGTCCAGCGTTATGCTGTGGTGGTGCAGCATCATGTAGTGGTGGTGGTCCAGCGTTATGCTGTGGTGGTGCAGCATCATGTAGTGGTGGTGGTGGTCCAGCGTTATGCTGTGGTGGTGCAGCATCATGTAGTGGTGGTGGTCCAGCGTTATGCTGTGGTGGTGCAGCATCATGTAGTGGTGGTGGTCCAGCGTTATGCTGTGGTGGTGCAGCATCATGTAGCGGTGGTGGTGGTCCAGCGTCATGCTGTGGTGGTGCAGCATCATGTGGTGGTGGTGGTGGTGCTGTGGTGGTGCAGCGTGCCAGCATCATGTAGTGGTGGTTGTGGTATGCTGTGGTGGTGCAGCATCGTGGTCCAGCGTTATGCTGTGGTGGTGCAGCATCATGTAGTGGTGGTGGTCCAGCGTTATGCTGTGGTGGTGCAGCATCATGTAGTGGTGGTGGTCCAGCGTTATGCTGTGGTGGTGCAGCATCATGTAGTGGTGGTGGTCCAGCGTTATGCTGTGGTGGTGCAGCATCATGTAGTGGTGGTGGTGGTCCAGCGTTATGCTGTGGTGGTGCAGCATCATGTAGTGGTGGTGGTGGTCCAGCGTCATGCTGTGGTGGTGCAGCATCATGTAGTGGTGGTGGTCCAGCGTTATGCTGTGGTGGTGCAGCATCATGTAGTGGTGGTGGTGGTCCAGCGTCATGCTGTGGTGGTGCAGCATCATGTAGTGGTGGTGGTCTGTGGTGGTGCAGCAGCATGTAGTTGTGGTGGTGGTCCAGCGTCATGCTGTGGTGGTGCAGCATCATGTAGTGGTGGTGGTCCAGCGTTATGCTGTGGTGGTGCAGCATCATGCTGTGGTGTAGCATCATGTAGTGGTGGTGGTCCAGCGTTATGCTGTGGTGGTGCAGCATCATGAAGTGGTGGTGGTCCAGCATGCTGTGGTGGTGCAGCATCATGTAGTGGTGGTGGTGGTCCAGTCATGCTGTGGTGGTGCAGCATCATGTAGTGGTGGTGGTCCAGCGTTATGCTGTGGTGGTGCAGCATCATGTAGTGGTGGTGGTGGTCCAGCGTCATGCTGTGGTGGTGCAGCATCATGTAGTGGTGGTGGTGGTCCAGCGTTATGCTGTGGTGGTGCAGCATCATGTAGTGGTGGTGGTCCAGCGTTATGCTGTGGTGGTGCAGCATCATGTAGTGGTGGTGGTCCAGCGTTATGCTGTGGTGGTGCAGCATCATGTAGTGGTGGTGGTGGTCCAGCGTTATGCTGTGGTGGTGCAGCATCATGTAGTGGTGGTGGTCCAGCGTCATGCTGTGGTGGTGCAGCATCATGTAGTGGTGGTTGTGGTCCAGCGTTATGCTGTGGTGGTGCAGCATCATGTAGTGGTGGTGGTCCAGCGTTATGCTGTGGTGGTGCAGCATCATCATGTAGTGGTGGTGGTCCAGCGTTATGCTGTGGTGGTGCAGCATCATGTAGTGGTGGTGGTCCAGCGTTATGCTGTGGTGGTGCAGCATCATGTAGTGGTGGTCCAGCGTCATGCTGTGGTGGTGCAGCATCATGTAGTGTAGTGGTGGTTGTGGTCCAGCGTTATGCTGTGGTGGTGCAGCATCATGTAGTGGTGGTGGTCCAGCGTTATGCTGTGGTGGTGCAGCATCATGTAGTGGTGGTGGTCCAGCGTTATGCTGTGGTGGTGCAGCATCATGTAGTGGTGGTGGTGGTCCAGCGTTATGCTGTGGTGGTGCAGCATCATGTATGTGGTGGTGGTCCAGCGTTATGCTGTGGTGGTGCAGCATCATGCAGTAGTGGTGGTGGTGGTCCAGCGTTATGCTGTGGTGGTGCAGCATCATGTAGTGGTGGTGGTGGTCCAGCGTTATGCTGTGGTGGTGCAGCATCATGTAGTGGTGGTGGTCCAGCGTTATGCTGTGGTGGTGCAGCATCATGTAGTGGTGGTGGTGGTCCAGCGTTATGCTGTGGTGGTGCAGCATCTTGTAGTGGTGGTGGTCCAGCGTTATGCTGTGGTGGTGCAGCATCATGTAGTGGTGGTGGTCCAGCGTTATGCTGTGGTGGTGCAGCATCTTGTAGTGGTGGTGGTCCAGCGTTATGCTGTGGTGGTGCAGCATCATGCAGTGGTGGTGGTGGTCCAGCGTCATGCTGTGGTGGTGCAGCATCATGTAGTGGTGGTGGTGGTCCAGCGTTATGCTGTGGTGGTGCAGCATCATGTAGTGGTGGTGGTCCAGCGTTATGCTGTGGTGGTGCAGCATCATGTAGTGGTGGTGGTGGTCCAGCGTTATGCTGTGGTGGTGCAGCATCATGCAGTGGTGGTGGTGGTCAGCAGTGCAGTCATGCTGTGGTGGTGCAGCATCATGTAGTGGTGGTGGTGGTCCAGCGTCATGCTGTGGTGGTGCAGCATCATGTAGTGGTGGTGGTCCAGCGTCCTGCTGTTGTGGTGCAGCATCATGTAGCTGTGGTGGTGGTCCAGCGTTATGCTGTGGTGGTGCAGCATCATGTATGCTGTGGGGGTGCAGCATCATGTAGTGGTGGTGGTGGTCCAGCGTTATGCTGTGGTGGTGCAGCATCATGTAGCGGTGGTGGTGGTCCAGCGTTATGCTGTGGTGGTGCAGCATCATGCAGTGGTGGTGGTGGTCCAGCGTCATGCTGTGGTGGTGCAGCATCATGTAGTGGTGGTGGTGGTCCAGCGTCATGCTGTGGTGGTGCAGCATCTTGTAGTGGTGGTGGTCCAGCGTTATGCTGTGGTGGTGCAGCATCATGTAGTGGTGGTGGTCCAGCGTTATGCTGTGGTGGTGCAGCATCATGTAGTGGTGGTGGTCCAGCGTTATGCTGTGGTGGTGCAGCATCATGTAGTGGTGGTGGTGGTCCAGCGTTATGCTGTGGTGGTGCAGCATCATGTAGTGGTGGTGGTGTATCATGTAGTAGTGGTGGTCCAGCGCCATGCTCTGGTGGTGCAGCATCAAGTAATGGTGGTGATGCATCAACTTGTAGTGATGCATCAAGCAGTGGTGGTGATGCATCAAGTGGTGGTGGTTATACAAGTGGCGGTGCATCACGTGGTGGTAGTGCATCATGTACTGCAGCATTTTGTAGTAGTGGTGGTGCATCATGTGGTGGGGTGGAAGTACATCATGTGGAGGTGGTGGTGCAACATCATGTGGGCGTGGTGGTGCAAAATCATGTGGAGGTGGTGCAACATCATGTGAAGGAGGTGGTGCAACATCATGTGGAGGTTGTGGCGGAACATCATGTGGTGGTAGAGGTGGTGCACCATCGTGGTGGTGCAGCATGACGTGGCGGTGGCAGTGAATTATGTGGAAGAGAATCATGTGATGGTGAATCATGTGCTGCAGCATCATGCCCTTTGGTACAAAAATCATCTGGTGATGGAACATCATATTATGGTGGTGCAGCATGATGTGGCGATGGTGGTGGTGCAGCATTAGGTGACGGTAGTGCAGAATCGTGTGTGGTGGTGCAGCATCATGTGATGTAGAATCATGTGTGGTGGTGCAGCATCATGTGATGTAGAATCATGTGTGGTGGTGTAGCATCATGTGATGTAGAATCATGTGTGGTGGTGTAGCATCAGTTGGCGGTGGTGCAACAACGTTAATAAAGTATTGAAAATCATTAATGACGTAATAAAGGTAACTAATGACGTAATGTGGTTAATAAGACGTAACGGAAGAAAACAGTAACTACGAGAGAAGATTATCAGTGGCGTCGGAGGCTCACTAATTAAGATATTAGGTCAATAATCGTAACACAAGTCAATAATGACGTAACAAAGGTCAATGACGTAACAAAGGTCAATAATGACGTAACAACGTCGATGATATAACAAAGGTCAATGACGTAAAAGGTCGCTAATGACGTAGCAAAGGTCACTGATGACGTAACAAAGGTCACAAATGCGGCTAGGGCAGGAGGGAGGGAAAGTTGCCAATACCATCCTTGAATGTGTGGGAGAGGGAGAGATGAGGAGGGAGGGAAGAGATGAGGGAGGGGGGAGAGATGAGTAGGGAGGGGGAGAGATGAGGGAGGGGGGGGGAGAGATGAGGGAGGGGGGGAGATGAGGAGGGAGGGGGAGAGATGAGGAGGGAGGGGAGAGATGAGGAGGGAGGGGGAGAGATGAGGGAAGGGAAAAGAGAGGAGGGGAAAAGAGAGGAGGGGGAGAGAGAGGAGGGGAAGAGAAAGAGAGAGAGAGAGAGAGAGGAGGGGAAGAGAAAGAGAGAGAGAGAGAGAGAGAGAGAGAGAGAGAGAGAGAGAGAGAGAGAGAGAGAGAGAGAGAGAGAGAGAGAGAGAGAGAGAGAGAGAGAGAGAGAGAGAGAGAGACTTCGAAAGGAGAAACCAAAGGAACAAGGAAAAGTGAGAGGAGGTTAAAGGATGTATGTAATAAGAGTGTACGCACGCATTATAATCACCTCCATCAGGTATGATAACATCAAGATGGTGGGGGAGTGGCTCTAATTCCTTGGACCAAGAGCCTTTTACCACCACCATGGGCGCCTTAAAGAGATGAAGGTGGCGGCTATGTAATGATGTTCATGTTTCCTCGAGAGCCGTGATGTTGAGGTTCCTAACCTACACATTCAGCTCATTTCACATCATCATCATCATCATCATTGAGACCACGGTGTAGAAGAGCCTCTTAATATTTGTGTTTAATGTAACAGGTTCTGGTAGTCTAGTTTCTAGACCGGTCTTATGAGTTCTTAAAAATCACCCAGTAAGGTACACTACCTTCGCCAACCTAAATCCAGATACACGGGAAGAGGAGAGACGTGGGAGAGAATGTATGAGGAAAGGAAATGTGTGTGGGGGAGAAGCATAGCATGTAGAGTACAGGGACACAAGTACAACTAATGTGACATTTTATTGTGGCAACGTTTCGCTCTCCAGGAGCTTTGTCAAGCCGTTACAAACAATACATGGACACAGAAGGTGTATATAGGCTTAGAGTGAGGTGTAATACTAGTGATGTTAGTAGTAGTATTAGTAGTAGTAGTAGTAGTAAGTTGTAATAGTAGTAATACAGTACGGTAGAATAATCAACGTATTGTATTACTACTACTATTACAACTTATGTTACTACTACTACATGTTGCTACTACTACTACTTCTACCACTAGTATTGCACCTCACTCTAAGCCTATATATACCCTCTGTGTCCATGTATTGTTTGTAACGGCTTGATAAAGCTCCTGGAGAGCGAAACGTTGCCACAATAGTTGTACTTGTGCGTAAGAGGGAGAAGAGAGAGAGTGTGTGTAGGGGGGAGGTGAGTGTGAGATAATACTGAAGTGTGCGAGAGGAGGGAGAGAAGAAAGAATGAGGAAGGGGGAGACTGGGGGGTGGAAGTTACTATAAATCTGCTAATGGTACTAGCTCTCAAGAAATTCTTCAAGCTGAAAGATCTTACACTTGCAACAAAACACTTTTGCAGTCATACCAGCAAACAACACAAGAAACCAATCAGTTTAACCGGTTAAAAAAAAGTTTTCTTGGCAGGTAACTGAGCATCGATTAGGTATACCGTATCAGTGTTATATTCCGGAAACATTGAACGCCATATTCAATCAGACTTCTGATAAGAGAAGCTGTTGTGATATCTAGCAAGGCGAGGCAAGAAGGAAATATGTTAGGTAAAAGGACGAAAGTGCAACTAATGTGACATTTTATTGTGGCAATGTTTCGCTATACAGGAGCTTTGTCAAGCCGTTACAAACAATACATGGACACAGAGGGTATATAAAGGTTCAGAGTGAGGTGCAATACTAGTGATGGTAACATTAGTATTAGCAGTAGTAATGTTAGTAGCAGTAGTAGTAATGTTAGTAGTAGTAGTAGTAAGAACATAAGAACATAAGAAAGGAGGAACACTGCAGCAGGCCTGTTGGCCCATACTAGGCAGGTCCTTTACAATTCATCCCACTAACAAACATTTGACCAACCCAATTTTCAATGCTACCCATGAAATAAACTCTGATGTGCAATCCCACTCAAATCCAACCCCTCCCACTCATGTACTTATCCAACCTAAATTTGAAACTACTCAAAGTCCTAGCCTCAATAACCCAACAAAGTAGTAGTAGTAGTAGTAGTAGTAATACATGTGGTAGAACAATCGACTTGCACATGAGTAAAAGGTTAAAAAAACCTATTACTTGGGTAGCATAAAAATAGGTTAGACAAGGACTGTTTCTCCTCTAAGTTCTTGTGTAGTATTAGCAGCAGTGACTACGTGAGCAGCGACTAGTCGGGCGTCGTTGAATTTCATGAGGTGATTGGTGGAATTCCGATGTTGTACGCAGCCGTTGTTCAAGTTATCGTTCCTACATGCGTTAATATGTTCACTGAGACGTGTTTCGAGGGTCCTTGCTGTTTCACCTACATACATTCTGTCAATAAAATGTCACATTAGTTGCCCTTATGTCCTTTTACCTAACATATTGTCGGTAATTCTACCAACATTAATACAAGAAGGAAATATGATGAGAGGAGACTAATAAAATTATTATAAATGGCAGAGCGTTCGGCTCACAGTCGAAATGGTCAGAGTTCGACTGACCATTAATGTTGGTAGAATTACCGACATTATGTTAGGTAAAAGGACACAAGTGCAACTAATGTGACATTTTATTGTGGCAACGGCTTGATAAAGCTCCTGGAGAGCGAAACGTTGCCACAATAAAACGTCAAAATAGTTGCACTTGTGTCCTTTTACTTAGCATGGCAAGAAGTATGAGAAAGTCTTCTTGACGCCAGAAGACACTGGTTTACCTAGCATAAATAAATAGGTAATTGTGGGTTGGTCAACGGTGGTGGTTGACATACTGGTTTGCAAAATGAACCGAGGTTGAATTAGAGATCTTACACGGTAAATATAAATAACTTTACAAAATATCTCGTACTGGAAAAACACTTCAACATTGCATCATCAAGCACACCGGGGAAACAATGGTTGTACAATACTAAGCAAATGATTTCAATTCAGCGAAGCGGAAACACTTTTTATTGAAACGAGTATATGCATTTAAAATCAATTACTAAAAGTAAGTGTTATTACTGTAGTCATGGGAAAGCGCTAAACCTGTTGGTACATGGCAGTAATATACAATATGTATAAAAAAAAGTAGATAAACACTTCTTTGCATAATAGTTGTATATTATTGTATTAATGTTGGTAGAATTACCGGCAATATGTTAGGTAAAAGGACGCAAGTGCAACTAATGTGACATTTTGTGGCAACGTTTCGCTCTCCAGGCTTGACAAAGCTCCTGGAGAGCGAAACTTTGCCACAATAAAATGTCACATTACTTGCACTTGTGTCCTACCTAACACAAAACTTATTTTTTATGCACTTCCATTAAACTGAAAAAAAAAACTCTGAACTTCACCATAATAAGTTGCTTTTGATTTCCGTCACATACATAATTATAATACAAATATATGGTAAGTAAGACATATAAACAACAGTTAGGCATCTTCATTCCGAAATGTTCCGCCTACACAGTCGAGTACAGAATGTAGGCAGGAGCAATAGAGATGTGAAGACGATGTAGTCAGTCCATCACCCTTGAAAATGTAGATTTGAGGTTGTCAGTCCCTCAGCCTGGAGATGAGTTCTGTTCCATAGTCTGAAATATTGTATCGTCTTCACGTCTCTACTGCTCCTGCACATGTGTCTAATTTATCAACGTGTCGGTTCTCTGAACCATTCATCAACAATCGACTGAAGAAGGTACTGTGTAGGGGTGTAGGCGAAACGTTTCGGAATAAAGATGCCTAGCTGTTGCCTATGTCTTACAAACCTGTCGGTACTCTATAACATTTTGATATTCACAATACAAATATATATATATATATATATATATATATATATATATATATATATATATATATATATATATATATATATATATATATATATATATATATGTGTGTGTGTGTGTGTGTGTGTGTGTGTGTGTGTGTGTGTGTGTGTGTGTGTGTACTCACCTAATTGTGGTTACAGGGGTCGAGACTCAGCTCCTGGCCCCGCCTCTTCACTGAACGCTACTAGGTCCTCTCTCTCCTTGCTCCATTAGCTTTATCATACCTCGTCTAAAAGCTATGTATGGTTCCTGTCTCCAATACCTCACTTGCTAGACTATTGTGTGTGTGTGTGTGTGTGTGTGTGTGTGTGTGTGTGTGTGTGTGTGTGTGTGTGTGTGTGTGTGTGTGTGTGTGTGTGTGTGTGTGTGTGTGTAAGTAATAATAATTAATAAAATGTGACCGATATAGACAAAAAAAAGTGAAATCAAGAAGAGAGGAGGAGACAGAAAGGGATGAGGCGGCGATACAGGACAGAGAGAGAAAGAGAGAGAGAAAGAGAGAGAGAAAGAGAGAGAGAAAGAGAGAGAGAGAGAGAGAGAGAGAGAGAGAGAGAGAGAGAGAGAGAGAGAGAGAGAGAGAGAGAGAGAGAGAGAGGGGTGATATGAAGAAGGCGGGAAGAAAGGGAAGAAGAGATAAGACGGAAAAGAAAAATGGGTGGAGAAGGTATGCATATATTTTGTTGAGAAAATTTAACATCGCTGGGTCATACAGTGCCGTTATTTGACGGTCAACGAAATATCCTCGCCACTTAAACTGAAGAATATACGGGGCTGTTGTGGGTGAATGTTTGAAAGAGTGCAGGCACAGTCACACACACACACACACACACACACACACACACACACACACACACACACACACACACACACACACACACACACCATGACCTGACCCCTGCAATCACAATTGGGTGAATACACAGGGACTACCACACAGCGTAAAGGTGATCAAGCTTCAAGGAGGTGAAGCTCAAGGAGGGAGTCAGGACTGTCAGGAAGGTGGAGGTGGAGGAGGAAGAGGTAGGTGGAGGGAATAGGTGAAGGAGGAAGGAGTAGGTGAAGGACGAAGGGGTAAGGGAGGGAGGAAGACGAAGTAAGGGAAGGAGGAAGGGGTAAGGGAAGGAGAAAAGGTAAAGGAAGGAGGTAAGAAGAAAGAGGAAGGGATAAGGGAAGGAAGAGGTAAGGAGGAAGGGTTAGGGGAAGGAAGGAGGATGGGATAAAGAGAAGGAAGAAGGGATAAGGGAAGGAGTGAAGGGTAAGGGAAGGAGGAAAGGGTAGGGAAAGGAGGGAGATGAAGGGGTAGAGAGCAAGCAGCAGGGAGGAAGGAATGGAAGATGAAGGGGTAAGAGATGGAAATTGCCATTTTGCAATAGTGCTAAGTTGTTGTTGTTAATATGACGACCAGTATCTCAGCCTAGTGTACGTCATACTGCTAGGTTGTGTTATTGTTACTATGACAACCAGTATCTCAGCCTAGTGTACGTCATACTGCTAGGTTGTGTTGTTGTTACTATGACAACCAGTATCTCAGCCTAGTGTACGTCATACTGCTAGGTTGTGTTGTTGTTACTATGACAACCAGTATCTCAGCCTAGTATACGTCATACTGCTAGGTTGGATTTGCTCACCTACACTGTAGGGAACTCTTATGTAACTAGGAGTAAAGGTAGACACTGCCGACACTATGTTAGATAAAAGGACATGTGCAACTGTGGCATTTTTATTATAGCAACGTTTCGCTCTCCAAGAGCTTTGTCAAGTCGTTATGGCTTGACAAAGCTCATGGAGAGCGAAACGTTGCCACGATAAACTGTTACGTTAGTTGCATATGTGTCCTTTTACTTAACATTGTACAAATAACCTCAAACTTGGAGAAGAGATTTTAGACGTTTCGTTCTGTTCTGGACTCTTATTTAGGTCAAGACGGACTGAAAAATCGTCTAAGGTTTCCTCTCCAAATTGACAGTTAGTTGTAAACTGTTCCGGACAAGGTAATCATTAGGATTTGTTACTGATGTATGTGTGTGTGTGTGTGTGTGTGTGAAGGAGGGAGGGAGGGAGGGAACTAGGCTGACGCATTAAGATAAAAGAGGAAAGGCAAGAAATACATTAATCTTCCACATGTAAACACCGCAAATACAGAACTGAGAAACAATCAGTGTACATCATACAGGTACCATCATTACTTTGCCTTATCGGAGAAGCAATGCAAAATTAAATATATAGACAGAGAAATTTATTTGAGATCACTTCGCTAAACACGTTTTCACTGTAAACATGTGAAAGTCTGAATACGAAGCATTTTCTGTAAATTCTTTTCCGTTCTTCGCACGGCTCTATATCAATACTGCTCAAGAAACAGAAGATAATTAATTGCACTGCTGTAACCAGAACTGCTGCTGAACACAAGAGGCAGACCCAGATGCCAGAATTCGACCCAGGAAATATTGCTAGAAAACTATTTTCTTGACAAACACGATCGGTTATGCTCAACAGCTGCGGAAAATATCTAGCTGATAAAAATATGTTTGCTTGTCCAATTAACACAAAACCATTAGCTACCAATAAGAACATAATAGCAGAGGGACAATGATGTAAGCCTACCGTCCCATGTTGATATGGCCACTTCATATAGTTAAGGAGTTATTAAAGGAAACGTTTCGCCACTATTAGCTTTTTCATTGGGATTGAAGAAGCAATTCATGACGAAACGTTATCTTTAATAAATGTCTTGAACTATACGTAAGCGTCCTTATCCACAGTTTGTCTTCATCACAATACTATTTACAAGTTGCTGCCCCAGGTTAGGCGGATCTTACACCTAACCATTCCCACTTTTGACTAACCTAGTCTTAAAACTACCCAATTAAATGACGCTACTTTGCAATTACTTCAACCAGATTAACATCACATCCTGAAAATCTTTGTTCATTTTGACGTCCTCATAAAGCAGCAGTAAACCACAGCAATGAGAATTTTATTGTAATAATTTTGTTAACACGCCAGCCATGTTAACTGACTTGCCAGAGGGGCACCGATACTACAGTTCAAAACTGCAAATATCCCCACCACTTCTTCAGTGTAGGCACTGTACTCCTCTAGGACTCAGATTCCGGCTAACCAGTTTCCACGAATCCCTTCACATTACCTTGCTCACACTGCAACAGCACGTTCAGTCACAAAAACCATTTACCTCCACTCACTCGTAACAAGCTTGCTGGATCTCTAAGCTCCCTTACATATGAAACCTCCTTTACCCTCTCCCTCCAACTATCCTAGAACGACCCATACCCCGCCTTAACCTCCACAGCAGATTTATACGCTCTTCAAGTCATTCTATTTTGTTCCATCCTCTCTGCCCTAACCTCTGGATAATATTGTTAGTAACCCCACACCTTCAAATCTACATGCTACGAATCCTCTGGATAATATTCATACGACACATTGCTCTCAGACACATCTCCAGTGCCTCGTCTCCTCTTTGCGGCAACGTTTTCACAACCCATGATTCACACCCATACAAGAGCGCTGGTACCACTATACATATCCTTTGCCGCCATGGATAACGTTATCTCCACAGATGCCTCAATGCACCGATCACCTTTTTTCCCTTCGTCAATTCTATGGTTCACCTCGTCTTTCATAGACCCATCTCACAACAAGTCCTCCCCCAAATATCTGAACGCATTCACTTTCTCCAATCTGGTATTCAATCTTCCATTACCTATTTTTTTATCCCTCGTCACCTTGCTCTTTATATTCACTTTTAATTTCCTTCTTTTACATACCTTCCCAAATTCGCCCACCAATCTTTGAAACTTCTCCTTAGAATCTCACAAAAGCACAGTGTCATCGGAAAAATGCAACTGTGGCAACTCCCACTTTGTATTATTCTTTATCTTCCACACCCCAGGATTCACTTCTCTTACAACTTTATAAATATATTAACCATGGAGACATCACGTATCCCTGTCTAAGGCCTAATTTTACTGGAAAATAATTTCCCACTCTCTCCTACATACCCAAACCTGAGTTTCACTATCGTCTATAATTAATATAAAAAGTGTTGAACCTGCACTGGTCATTCTGCGTTGCGGTAAATCATACTTCTTTCAGTCACAAAAACCATTTACCTCCACTCACTCGTAACAAGCTTGCTGGATCTCTAAGCTCCCTTACATATGAAACCTCCTTTACCCTCTCCCTCCAACTATCCTAGAACGACCCATACCCCGCCTTAACCTCCACAGCAGATTTATACGCTCTTCAAGTCATTCTATTTTGTTCCATCCTCTCTGCCCTAACCTCTGGATAATATTGTTAGTAACCCCACACCTTCAAATCTACATGCTACGAATCCTCTGGATAATATTCATACGACACATTGCTCTCAGACACATCTCCAGTGCCTCGTCTCCTCTTTGCGGCAACGTTTTCACAACCCATGATTCACACCCATACAAGAGCGCTGGTACCACTATACATATCCTTTGCCGCCATGGATAACGTTATCTCCACAGATGCCTCAATGCACCGATCACCTTTTTTCCCTTCGTCAATTCTATGGTTCACCTCGTCTTTCATAGACCCATCTCACAACAAGTCCTCCCCCAAATATCTGAACGCATTCACTTTCTCCAATCTGGTATTCAATCTTCCATTACCTATTTTTTTATCCCTCGTCACCTTGCTCTTTATATTCACTTTTAATTTCCTTCTTTTACATACCTTCCCAAATTCGCCCACCAATCTTTGAAACTTCTCCTTAGAATCTCACAAAAGCACAGTGTCATCGGAAAAATGCAACTGTGGCAACTCCCACTTTGTATTATTCTTTATCTTCCACACCCCAGGATTCACTTCTCTTACAACTTTATAAATATATTAACCATGGAGACATCACGTATCCCTGTCTAAGGCCTAATTTTACTGGAAAATAATTTCCCACTCTCTCCTACATACCCAAACCTGAGTTTCACTATCGTCTATAATTAATATAAAAAGTGTTGAACCTGCACTGGTCATTCTGCGTTGCGGTAAATCATACTTCTTTCTATTGCGGGGTACAAGTGTGAAGGGTCAGCATAAGCATTAAAGGAGAAAGTTATTGTTGGTTTAACTGGTCAGTTTCAGTTAGTCACAGAGAGAGAGTTTGTATTAAAGGAGGGGATTTGAGAGAAGAGCAGCTAGACAGCCTCAGGGAGTCGAACATGTCGAAAGTGAAGCCTGCGTGCGTGCGCGCGCGTTGGTAACTATCATATTGCTGCAGCCAATGCCATCCGGCTTGACGTCCAAGTCACATGATCTGCGCCGTCACATGCAAGACCTGTGTAAGGTAGCAGAACGCTTACGCCAAGAGTATCATAATATTCACTTGACGGAGTCATACAACCGCTGGGGAATAGGAGGTACTCATGTTGAATCAAAGGAGAGGGTAACTCCAATTCCTCGGCTTAAAAGCGCTTCACCAGCACAATCCCCCCCCTTGATGGCACCTTCTTGGCGAGCCATGTCATGATACTGCCAGTGCTGCTTTTTTACAAGCATTAATTCACACTTGAACCATATATATATATATATATATATATATATATATATATATATATATATATATATATATATATATGCCTCGGTGGGAGACGGCCGACTTGTTGGACAAATATATATATATATATATATATATATATATATATATATATATATATATATATATATATATATATATATATATATATATATATATATAATGATGGGGTCCACCTCTGGTGTAAATTGTGGGACCCATGGCCTCGGAGAAGTGGATAAAAAGGCTTCAAGGAAGAATATTTGGATTTCTTTCACGTCAACCATCCTCAGTTTTACTGACAATACAAAATTAGACTAGTCGTGAATACGAAAAATAATAAAATATTTTTCTAAACTGTAAGAATTTATATAAAATCATATAAAACGATCATATCATAATCACTTAAATAAAAATTTAAGTATATACAAAGGTATATTGTTCAGGATATATACACTGGTCTATGCACAGGCATTCAACGTATATATGTATTTTTCAATGTATATACACAATGTATTGTTCAGTATAAAATCAGTGCCAATATGTTTTGAAATCTCTAGTATTTATATATTGGATAATTCCAGTCACAACTCACAAGAGCAGGATTAACTGAAAAAACAAGCTTGCTTCCACTATACCACAAAAACCCTCAACAGTTTCAACTTTTCTCAAGGTCTGCCAGAATTCACATCTGAAAACCTGAAAAGCAGACAGAAGAATGCGAAAAAAAACGAATAAATTATTATTGATACTGTGAAGAATTTTATATTAATTGATATTATGGATCAGGCTGTGAGCCTGCTCCTAGGGGATGGGGCTACAGTTTTCAGTTTAGTGGCCTGGAAGGAGGCAGCCCCGTGAGCCAGTTCATGCAAGGGTAGCCAGGCTATTTTAACCCGGGTACGTAATGTTAGCCTCGGCTAGCGGGCAACTTCAACGACACATCAGATAATTATCCTCATTTGCTGCACTTTTCCAAACTATCTCAATCGCCATTGCTTTTCAAATGACACTTCACATTTTCTAGGAATGTTATAGAAAGCTAATAAATCGATGCTTACAAAGGGAGGTACTAAACACAAGAGACACTATCACAGGAGTGTGCGCCAGCACGTACACACCCACCCGGAGCACAACACTGACTGAGCAGCCTCGCAGACGATGGCCGCCAAGTCTGCCTCCTGTTACTACACCGCAATTTCTGTCTATTTTATCTTTTCCCCACCAAACAGCGACCTTTTGGCCTCCGACAATTTTTTGTAAACACGAAACTATGTCTTCAAATACACTACATGAGATAAACTGCAAGAGCCATGAGGTGTAAGATTTACACAAACGTTATCAATTTTCAGAGAGTGCGTCTCTGGCAGACTGTCCACTGTAAATATGAAGGTGGTCCTTCAAGAGAGGTAAATTCCCTCAGCCCAGGATACATCAGTGGCAGCTGATAGTCTCACTCCCTTCCTCTATAACTTCGGCTTATTACAGCCACCCAGTTGCACATTATCAACCGGCTAGCGAAACTAAAATGGGCTTTAATGAGAGAAAGTGTAAAGAGAATATTGAGAGAAAAAGAGGCAAGAGAGTTGCAAGGTGGGTGGGTAGAGGAGAAGGCTAACCACAGCGGGCCGGAGGCTCACATCCAGGGGGATCTTAGTCCTACTTAAGTCCTCCTCATCTTACTTAATTCCTATTTAACGTCCTACTTGGATTCTATTTACTTCCTACTTAAACCCTATTCAACCCTTACTTTTCAAGTCCTACTTAATCCTGTTTAAGACATACTCAAGTAGCACTAAAGTGAGACTTGTACCAAGGAAACCCCACTGAAGTTATTCCTAATTCTTCTCTTTATTTCATTATTATATTTATAGTGAAGCGCTAAATCCGCAGGGGCCATACACCACATAGCGGAAAGACAAATATATCTGATAAAAAAAGGAAGCTTCAACTCCTTCGATCAAGAACCCTTCACCAACATCAAGGGTATCATTTCATGAGATGTCAGAGGTGACAGATACCAAACCTGACTCAGATCTTATCCCCGGCTCCAGACCGGCATTCATATATCACTATATACATTATTGTATACATCATTTACCCTTAATGGAATCTTGGCAAAGGTTGTATTATCTTGGGACAAGAATAATTATAGGTTAATCAGGAAAAACAAGGTCTTATTCGCGCTCAAGCAGTAATCAAATGCAAAAACTCTAGTTTCACTTAACCTTACATGAGGACCACACCCTTGAAGAATTGGGGGGAGGGGGGGAGGGGGGGATGCCTCCATGCCGAGAAAGAGTACTTGATTTAAAGAATTAAAATTACATTACCTTTCCTAGTATTAGACCTGATCACCTCCCATTCCCCAGGCGCTATATGACCCCTATGCGTTTAGCGTTTTCCCTTCAATTTAACAGCAAAATAAATGATTATCAACGCTAATGCAGTGAAGTGGTGCTATCACCAGCATGACTCTCACAACCTATCTTCAGTACTATCACCAGCATGCCTCTCACAACCTATCTTCAGTATTATCACCAGCATGACTCACAACCTATCTTCAGTACTATCATCAGCATGACTCACAAAGTATCTTCAGTACTATCACCAGCATGACTCTCACAACCTATATTCAGTATTATCACCAGCATGACTCTCACAACCTATCTTCAGTACTATCACCAGCATGACTCTCACAACCTATCTTCAGTACTATCACCAGCATGACTCTCACAACCTATCTTCAGTACTATCACCAGCATGACTCTCACAACCTATCTTCAGTACTATCACCAGCATGACTCTCACAACCTATCTTCAGTACTATCACCAGCATGACTCTCACAACCTATCTTCAGTACTATCACCAGCATGACTCTCACAACCTATCTTCAGTACTATCACCAGCATGACTCTCACAACCTATCTTCAGTATTATCACCAGCATGACTCTCACAACCTATCTTCAGTACTATCACCAGCATGACTCTCACAGCCTACCTTCAGTATTATCATCAGCATGACTCTCACAACCTATCTTCAGTATTATCACCAGCATGACTCTCACAACCTATATTCAGTACTATCACCAGCATGACTCTCACAACCTATCTTCAGTACTATCACCAGCATGACTCTCACAACCTATATTCAGTACTATCACCAGCATGACTCTCACAACCTATCTTCAGTACTATCACCAGCATGACTCTCACAACCTATCTTCAGTATTATCACCAGCATGACTCTCACAACCTATCTTCAGTACTATCACCAGCATGCCTCTCACAACCTATCTTCAGTACTATCACCAGCATGACTCTCACAACCTATATTCAGTACTATCACCAGCATGACTCTCACAACCTATCTTCAGTACTATCACCAGCATGACTCTCACAACCTACCTTCAGTATTATCACCCTAAATGCTCTACCTGCCGCATCTAAACATATAGCTATAAGGTATGCTGATGACATCATGATCCATACAACAGGGAAAAAGAAGAGGAGTACCATTATTAACGAAGTTCAAGAAATTTGTAATCGATTAGGCCTTATCATATCTTCATCTAAAATAAAGATATTGATAAGCAAACGACATCCTCCACCCATCTGTTTGCAGGGTGACAACATTAGCTACGTTAAATCCTGT
The DNA here is from genome assembly GCF_038502225.1 of Cherax quadricarinatus. Classification (NCBI taxonomy): domain Eukaryota; kingdom Metazoa; phylum Arthropoda; class Malacostraca; order Decapoda; family Parastacidae; genus Cherax; species Cherax quadricarinatus. The sequence goes on along the minus strand of NC_091292.1, from coordinate 76,944,278 downwards.
AGATATCTTGGTGTAGATGTACCCTTCAATAAATTCACCATACCACAACTAAATAAGCAATGCAAAGACAGACTAAATGCTCTCAAAGCTGTTACTGGCTACAACCCCAACTATAGTGCTAATGTGAGAATAGTAAGAATCATGTACACAGCCTATGTTATGGCCTTAATTGATTATCCTGCTCCCATATTGACATTATCCAAGGAAAGTTCTCCCCGACCCTTGGAATTAATGCAAAATGAAGCCCTCAGAATTATTCTTGGCTGTCCTAAATCTACCAGTGACAGGATTATTGGTATTAGAATGTTAAGAAATGAACCAGTGTCACTATGAATCTTACTCAATGTCTAGAAGTAAATACACACACAGATCTAAATAATTGTGAAAACATGCAATTATACTAAGTGTTATAACTTGCACAAACTGTATCACTGTAGACAACAAGAGCATTTCACACCTCCATGGATGATGTGTTCATTTAATATCACATACTTGCAAGTCCCTCCCAAGAAGCTCATCGCTAGTAATCCCTTCCTCTATTTATTTATTTATTAATTTGAACATGATACAGTGAAATACAAAGGAATACAGTTATTACAGTGCAACATGCCAAAGCCCCTTGTATGCAGAGCATTATGGGCAGGCTTAAAATTAACTTAAGATTAACTAAGCAATGATATATTCAGTGGTAAAAACATTATTGTAAACAGATAACAATTTAGCACAAATGAGTATTACAAAGACAGGTCATATGGTCATTTACTGTGTTGCTGAGCATTCAGTAGATTGGAGTATTCTGTTAGGTAATGTAATTAAAAAATAAAGTTTGATTGGGTCACAGGTTAGACATTTATGAGATACAATAATGAGAAACATTTACGAAATACAATTTATGAGATACAATTAATTCAGTATTTATTTAGTTGTGGGTGAGTAAGTGATTTTTGAGAAGAGACTTGAATTTATAAACAGTGTTTCTTTTATATTCACAGGTAATGAATTCCAGATTTTAGGGCCTTTTATGTGCATTGAGTTTTTGCATAGCGTGAGATGGACTCGAGGAACATCAAAGAGTGATCTGTGCCTTGTGTTATGGTCACGTGTTCTGTTGAGGTTGGTAAGGAGACGTTTGAGGGGAGGGTTTATATCAGAGTCAGAGTTAAGTGTTCTATGAATGTAGTAGGTGCAGTAATAAGTATGGATGTTTTGTATGGTGAGTAGGTTTAGAGTTTTGAATATTGGTGGAGTGTGCTCCCTGTAGTGGGAATTTATCATTCTGACTGCCGCCTTTTGTTGGGTAATTAATGGTCTGAGATGGTTTATTGTTGTTGAGCCCCATGCACAAATTCCATAGGTGAGATAGGGGCAAATAAGTGAGTGATATAGGGCCAGAAGGGCTGACTGTGGAACATAGTACCGTATCTTCGATAGTATGCCTACGGTCTTGGAATTTTTTTGGGAAATTAGTTGTACATGTGTTTGAAATTTGAGTCTATTATCCAGGTGGATTCCTAAGAATTTTCCCTCTGTGAGTTTTGTGATAGGTGATCCGTTTATCATTATGTTAAGAGGGACGTCTGTAGCTCTGTTACCAAACTGAATGAAGTAGGTTTTGTCAATGTTTAGAGTAAGTTTGTTAGTACTCATCCAGGTAGATATTTTCTGTAATTCGGTATTTACAGTATTGGCTAGCGTGACTGGGCTCGGGTGAGAGAAGACGTATGTAGTGTCATCTGCAAATAGTGTGGGTTTGAGTAGTTGCGATGCATTTGGTAGGTCATTTCTGTATATGAGAAAGAGAAGAGGGCCTAGGACACTTCCCTGTGGGACACCAACTGTAATTGGCTGTGCTGAAGAGTTTGCCCCGTTTGTGTACACATATTGGCTTCTGTTGCTGAGGTAAGACTTTAGGTAGTTGAGGGAGTGCCCTCGTATACCATAGTGCTTTATGTAAGTTTATGAAGATCCCCAGTGGGACTTCTTTTTTCTCTATTGCAGTGTGTGTGTTCTAGCATGTGTATAATAGCATCATTAGTATTTTATTAGGCCTGAACCCAAATTGACAGGGGTTGAGTATGTTGTGGGAGATGAGGTAGTAATAGATTCGCTTATGAATTAATTTTTCGAAGATTTTAGAGAGAGGGTGTAAGTTGGATATTGGCCTATAGTTATTCAAGTCTGTGTGGTCTCCTCCTTTATGGATGGGGGTGACCCTTGCTATTTTGAGAACTGTAGGGAAGGTAGAGGATTCTATGGATTTGTTAAAGAGTGTTGCAATGACTGTTGACAGTACTTGTGACGCTTTTTTGTATATAAAGGGTGGTAAGGTATTTAAATCTCCTGTCTTGTTTTTTAGTGTGTTGATAATAAGGGAGACGTCAGTAGTGTTAGTCGGAGCTAGGAACAGTGTGTTCGGGTAGTTGCCAGTGAGGTAGTCATTGGGTGGGGTATCTGTGCTTGGGATTTTATTGGCAAGGTTTTTTCCTATAGTGGAGAAGAAATTATTGAGTCTGTTTGCTGTTTCAGTTGGTGGGTGTTGGGGTTCATCTGGTTTTGTTAATTCAATTTCGCTATTTCGTGTTATCTTTTTTGCTCCTAGAATTTCTGATAGGGTTTTCCAGGTCTTTTTTATATCACCTCGTAAGTTGGATAATCTGTTCTCATAATAGAGTTTTTTTAGCCCTTCGTATCAGGCTGGTTAGGACTGACGAGTAACGTTTTGTTTGGTCTCTGGTTATGTGACCCATTCTGTACTGTTTTTCGTATAGGTGCTTTGTATTTATGGATTTGAGGATGCTGGGTGTTAGCCAGGGACTGTTCAGTCTCTTAGCTGTCATCTGTTTAGTTTTTGGGGGGCAGTGCTTGTTATAGAGGTATTGGGTCTTTTTTAGAAAATTATTAATACATTCGTCAATATATGTATAGATTTCTAGCTCAGTGTGCCAGTCAATGTTCGTCACTGCTGCTGTGAAGTTATTAATGGCTGCCTCATTGTGAAGTCTGAAGGCGACTTTAGTAGTGTCTTGGGGTAATTTGCCAAGGTTTGTGATGAGGAAGGTAGGCTAGTGATCTGTGGTATTATTTGTGATTATGCCTGATTTTAAAGGGGATATTGTGTTGGTCCAGATGTGGTCAAGTAGGGAAACACTAGTCTCTGTAACTCTTGTAGGTTTTGTTACTGTTGGTAGCAACATACAGTTACTCATTGTGTTTGTGAATTCAGTAACGTGTGGGTCCTGGTCTTGCAGGAGATTTATATTGAAGTCACCTGAGATTAGTAAGTGATCTTTGTTCATGCGTGCATCAGTTATCATACTTCCTTAAATCAATTGTAAAGACAACTGCTCATGAAGATATTTCTCACATAAGTGGTAGTAATAATTTATTACAAGTAATATACAATGATGGATCTAAGCAGGAGTTTTCTGGCAGGGCTGCATCTGCTTTTGTTGCCACCTCCTTAGTTAAGAACGACAGGAACTTTGTTGAGTTAGGCATAAGAATTAACAACTGGGCAGTCGTGGAGATTCTGAAGCAGAAGAAAGGAGCCTGGCGCTTATTTAACGTCTAGGGCATATTCACTGCATTGCAGTCATGAAGGTTATGTACATCTGACATGTTCTGGGTATCTTTATTGTAGATCCAGGCTTTATCATGTTAGAACTATGTACAGAAGATGAGGCCATCCTAATGGCGCTAACTTATGACACTGAGCTTGACTCTATCATTATTTCTGATTCTATGTAATCACTGAAGGCTCTTGACTCACACAAATGACTAACATGCTCATTGGAGAAGCCAGGTATAGATACTCAAAAATCCGGGAAAAGGGAATTAATGTACAATTGTTATGGATTCCATCACACATTGGATTACTCCTTCATGATAAAATTGATATGTTAGCCAAGAGAAGTAAGCACCCTGAAGGATAATACAGAATATAACTTTGGTGAATCAGTGTCTAGCATTAGGAATAATATTAGGCGAGAAGAAAATAATGAAACTGAATGTTATAGGAATGCAACTAGAAGTCTGAGTAGATCTATAACCCACTATGATAACATGAACGTAGATAAGTATGTTCATGGAGTAACTTGTAATGTAAACAGACTGATGTTGTACTGGCCAGGATTAGGCTACTGCTTCTGGCAAGGACTTCTGGCAGTTTGAGAAACACAGAGATGATGATCAAACTAAATGCAAGGTATGTGGCCAGCCGTATAGTCACTATCTTGAACACTATGTGCTTAACTGTTCACTCATTGAGGAATATATAGTATAGTAACCTATATGACACCTCAAGATACCTTATTTATGAAAGTAAGATATCAGATATATTGCGCAAATTTCCTAAATTTGCTTGTAACAGTTAATAAGTAAACTGTAGATATAAATCCAGATGTATGTCTGTTAACCCTTTTGTGGCCTAGTTACTAGGTCTTCTGTGTTACTTTTGCGCTAATTTATTGTGTACGGGGTACACAATAAATTAGCCACTTCGGTACAAAATCCTCTCAAGGAATCCTCAAGGAAGGTTCCTTAACGCTGGTGAGGGGCTCTTGATCCAGGGAACTGGATCTGTGCTCCAGTTCCCTCAATTAAGCCTGAATACCTTTCACATCCCCCCCCCCACAAGCGCTGTATAATCCTGCCGGTTTAGCGCTTCCCCCTTGATTAAAATAATTTAAAAAGGATCATCATTGGCTTGGCATCTCTTGTTTTGAACGTTCTCATTATCCATCCTATCATATTCCTCGCAGATGTGATAGTGACACTGTTGTGATCCTTGAAGATGAGGTCCTCAGACATTACCACTCTCAGATCCTTCACATCACTTTTCCGTTCTACTGTGTGATTACAGTCTGTAGTATACTCAGTTCTAGCTATTAAACATCATTTTGTTCTCCGTTGCCCACTGGAAAACTTGGTTTATATCTTCTTGGAGATTTATCGTGCCCTCAGTTGATGATAGTGTCACGCAGATCCTAGTATCGTCTGCAAAGGATGATACGGTGCTATGGGATACAAGAAATATTTTCTTCAGAGAGTGGTAGACTAAATGAATGAACTGAAAGAGCAGATAGTAGGTGCTACAACCATTGGAGATAAGGAAATATACAATGGAAAAAACGACTGACAGCCTGATCAGCCAGGCTGTTGCTGAAAGCGGTCCGCTAGTTCACAGAGCAATCACAGCCTAGCTGATCTTGCGCTTGGCGAAGGTAGTGATCCAGTTTCCTCCTGAAAACTTTTATCTTTGTTCCGGCTCAGAAACTTCCAATTTCAACTAGAAATATCAGAAGAATAAGAACTAGTTAGAAATACACAGAAAATTAGAGATTATGATCATATTATGTGATGAACTAAACCTATGTGAGTAAGTCAGTGGAAGGATTGGTAAAGAACTTTATTCTCCGTCCGGTAATAGAGAAAAAACCTACTCTCTGCCAGACTTCTTTATTACAGAAGAGAAAAAACATCAGGCGCAGCAGACAGGCATCTCAGTTCTGAGGACTGTACAGGATGTGAGACAAAAGAAATGGTGAACGAACAACAGCCTGAGTGTGGAGGACACGTGTTTACTGTGTTTATCTACAATCACCTGTTTGTGCTGCTGTGAGGGATGGGGCGGGGGAAGGGAGGGAAATAGGGAAGGGAAACGAGAAGGAGGGGGAAGGGAAGAGAGAAGGAGGGAGAAGGGAAGGAGTGGAAGAAGAGTGAGATAAAAGGAGGGAAGGGAGGAGGGAGATGGGAGGTATGGGATGAGGGTGTATGAGAAGGAGGGAGGGAGAGACGGAGGAAAGTAAGGATATGTAGCCATGGTATATAAACACTACTGCTGGAGCTGTGAGAAAGGACAGTTGGGTCGCAGTTAGTGGCTTCTGATGCAGATATGACACAGCAGTGTTGAAAATTATATAAAATACCGACAAGTTAATGAGTAAAACACATGTGCAACAGATGGGTATCTTTATCGTTGAAACGTTTCGCCCATGTGGTAGGCTTCATCAGTCAAATACAGAGAATGTACTGAAGGCAGCAGTGGTGGTGAGGTCAAGATGATGTAATCAGTTCATCAACCTGGGAGATATAATATCGTCCCAGAATATGGAGCTAAACCCTTCTCTGGGCTGAGGGACTGACCGCCTCAAACTATTTCTCCAAGCTGATGGACTGATTACATTATCTCTACCTCGTCACTACTGTTGCCTTCAATACATTCTCCTCTGAATATGACTGATGAAGTCTAAAGCGCAGGTGAAAAGTTTCAACAACAAAGGTACCCAACTGTTGTACATGTGTCTTACTCATCATTACACAGTACTGCTGTCTGTGGAACTTTCCTATTTTAGAAGCTCCGTAGTTCAGCGGTAAAGTGTTGGACCTGCCAGTCTCAGGACCACGGTTCAAGCCCCCTGTCCATCTTTGTTTTATATTTATATATATATATATATATATATATATATATATATATATATATATATATATATATATATATATATATATTCTAGGTAGTAGGTTGGTAGACAGCAACCACCCAGGGAGGTACTACCGTCCTGCCAAGCGAGTGTAAAACGAAAGCCTGTAATTGTTTTACATAATGGTAGGATTTCTGGTGTCTTTTGTCTGTCTCATAAATATGCAAGATTACAGGTACGTCTTGCTACTTCTACTTACACTTAGGTCACACTACACATACATGTATACGTTCATTTATACACACTCATCTGAGTTTTCTTTGATTTTATCTTAATAATTCTTGTTCTTATTATTTTTCCTTTTATATCCATGGGGAGGTGGAATAAGAATCTTTCCTCCGTAAGCCATGCGTGTTGTAAAAGTCAACTAAAATGCCGGAAACAATGGGCTAGTAACCCTTTTTCCTGTATTAATTACTAAAAAGAATAAGAAGAAGAAAATTGTCAAAGTGGGAAGTCTGAATGTGCGTGGATGTTGTGCGAATGATAAGAAAGAGATTATTGTGGATGTTATGAATGAGAAGAAGCTGGATGTCCTGACTTTAAGTGAAACAAAGCTGAAGGGGGTGGGAGAGTTTCAGTGGAGAGAAATAAATGGGATTTGGTCAGGGGTTTCAAACAGAGTTAGAGCTAAAGAAGGAGTAGCAATAATGTTGAAGGATAAGCTATGACAGGAAAAGAGTGACTATAAATGTATTAATTCAAGGATTATGTGGAGTAAAATAAAGGTTGGATGTGAAAAGTGGGTTATAGTAAGCGTATATGCACCTGGAGAAGAGAGAAGTATAGAGAGAGAGAGAGAGAGAGAGAGATTTTGGGAAATGTTGAGTGAATGCGTGGGGAGTTTTGAACCAAGTGTGAAAATACTTGTGGTTGGGGATTTCAATGCTAAAATGGGTAAAAATGTTGTGGAGGGAGTAGTAGGTAAATTTGGGGCACCAGGGGTAAATGAAAATGGGAAGCCTTTAATTGAGATATGTGTAGAAAGAGGTTTGGTAATAAGTAATACATATTTTATGAAAAATAGGATAAATAAATATACAAGGTATGATATAGCACATAATGAAAGTAGTTTGTTAGATTATGTATTGGTGGATAAAAGGTTGATGGGTAGGCTTCAGGATGTACATGCTTATAGAGGGGCAACTGATATATCGGATCATGATTTAGTTGTAGCTACAGTTAGAGTAAGAGGTAGATGGGACAAGAGGAAAATGGCAACAACAAATAAGAGAGAGGTGAAAGTGTGTAAACTAAGGGAGGAGGAAGTTCGGGTGAGATATAAGCAACTACTGGCAGAAAGGTGGGCTAGTGCAGGTATGAGTACTGGGGGAGTTGAAGAGGGTTGGAATAGTTTTCAAAATGCAGTATTAGAATGTGGTGCAGAAGTTTGTGGTTATAGGAGGGTGGGTGCAGGAGGAAAGAGGAGTGACTGGTGGAATGATGAAGTAAAGGGTGTGATAAAAGAGAAAAAGGTAGCCTATGAGAGGTTTTTACAAAGCAGAAGTGTTATAAGAAGAGTAGAGTATATGGAGAGTAAAAGAAAGGTGAAGAGAGTGGTGAGAGAGTGCAAAAGGAGAGCGGATGATAGAGTGGGAGAGGCACTGTCAAGAAATTTTAATGAAAATAAGAAAAATTTTTGGAGTGAGTTAAACAAATTAAGAAAGCCTATGGAACGAATGGGTTTGTCAGTTAAAAACAAAGTAGCGGAGTTAGTAGATGGGGAGATGGAGGTATTGGGTAGATGGCGAGAATATTTTGAGGAACTTTTAAATGTCGACGAAGAAAGGGAGGCGGTAATTTCATGCACTGGCCAGGGAGGTATACCATCTTGTAGGAGTGAAGAAGAGCAGGATGTGAGTGTGGTGGAGGTGCGTGAGGCGATACGTAGAATGAAAGGGAGTAGAGCAGCTGGAACTGACGGGATCATGACAGAAATGTTAAAAGCAGGGGGAGACATAGTGTTGGAGTGGTTGGTATTTTTGTTTAATAAATGTATGAAAGAGGGGAAGGTACCTAGGGATTGGCGGAGAACGTGTATAGTCCCTTTATATAAAGGAAAAGGGGGACAAAAAAGATTGTAAAAAATTATAGAGGAATAAGTTTACTGAGTATACCAGGAAAAGTATACAGTAAGGTTATTATTGAAAGAATTAGAGGTAAGAGAGAATGTAGGATTGTGGATGAGCAAGGAGGTTTTAGAGTGGGTACGGGATGTGTAGATCAAGTGTTTACATTGAAGAATATATGTGAACAGTATTTAGATAAAGGTAGGGAAGTTTTTATTGCATTTATGGATTTAGAAAAGGCATATGATAGAGTGGATAGGGGAGCAATGTGGCAGATGTTGCAAGTATATGGAGTAGGTAGTAAGTTACTAAATGCTGTAAAGAGTTTTTATGAGGATAGTGAGGCTCAGGTTAGGGTGTGTAGAAGAGAGGGAGACTACTTCCCGGTAAAAGTAGGTCTTAGGCAGGGATGTGTAATGTCACCATGGTTGTTTAGTATATTTATAGATGGGGTTGTAAAAGATGTAAATGCTAGGGTGTTCGGGAGAGGGGTGTGATTAAATTATGGGGAATCAAATACAAAATAGGAATTGACACAGTTACTTTTTTCTGATGATACTGTGCTTATGGGAGATTCTAAAGAAAAATTGCAAAGGTTAGTGGACGAGTTTGGGAGAGTGTGTAAATGTAGAAAGTTGAAAGTGAACATAGAAAAGAGTAAGGTGATGAGAGTATCAAATGATTTAGATAAAGAAAAATTGGATATCAAATTGGGGAGGAGTATGGCAGAAGTGAATGTTTTCAGATATTTGGGAGTTGACGTGTCGGCGGATGGATTTATGAAGGATGAGGTTAATCATAGAATTGATGAAGGAAAAAAGGTGAGTGGTGCACTGAGGTATATGTGGAGACAAAAAACGTTATCTATGGAGGCAAAGAAGAGAATGTATGAAAGTATAGTAGTACCAACACTCTTATATGGGTGTGAAGCTTGGGTTGTAAATGCAGCAGCGAGGAGGCGGTTGGAGGCAGTGGAGATGTCCTGTCTAAGAGCAATGTGTGGTGTAAATATTATGCAGAAAATGCGGAGTATGGAAATTAGGAGAAGGTGTGGAGTTAATAAAAGTATTAGTCAGAGGGCTGAAGAGGGGTTGTTGAGGTGGTTTGGTCATTTAGAGAGAATGGATCAAAGTAGAATGACATGGAGAGCGTATAAATCTGTAGGGGAAGGAAGGCGGGGTAGGGGTCTTCCTCGAAAACGTTGAAGGGAGGGGGTAAAGGAAGTTTTGTGGGCGAGGGGCTTGGACTTCCAGCAAGCGTGCGAGAGCGTGTTAGATGGGAGTGGATGGAGACGAATGCTATGTGGGACCTGACGAGCTGTTGGAGTGTGAGCAGGGTACACGAGAACATGAGAAAGAAGGAAAATTATATATTTAGTGAAGGAATTCAGGGAAACCGGTTATTTTTATATAGCAGGACTTGAGTCCTGGAGATGGGAACTACAATGCCTGCACTTTAAAGGAGGGGTTCGGGATATTGGCAGTTTGGAGGGATATGTTGTGTATCTTTATACGTATATGCTTCTAAACTGTTATAGTCTGAGCACCTCTGCAAAAACAGTGATTATGTGTAAGTGAGGTGAAAGTGTTGAATGATGATGAAAGTATTTTCTTTTTGGGGATTTTCTTTTTGGGTTATCCTGCCTCGGTGGGAGACGGCTGACTTGTTTATATATATATATATATATATATATATATATATATATATATATATATATATATATATAGCGCAAGCAGACCAGTACGGTCTACATGGTCTTAACTGTTCCAAAACCAAGGGCTGGCATGCAAGACACAATGAGGTCAATGACATCATTAAGAGAACCCTTGCTACAGCCGAGAGGGAGCCCCGATCACTAGCAGCCAACAATACCCACAACCCAGCAAACCGCCCCGACGGGAACACCATCTATCCTTGGAAGAATGGCAAGCTCTTAGCATGGGACTATACCTGTGTGTCCACACTGGCTGATACTTATATCCATCACAGTGTGGGGCGACAGGGAGGAGCTGCTGACCACAGGGAGGAGTACAAGATCAGCAAGTACAGGGACATAAGCCAACAGTATCAATTTGTCCCAGTGGGATCAGAGACCTTGGGATCATGGGGAAAAAAATGCCACACGTTTCCTTAAAGAATTGGGTTCCAGACTCATCGACACCACCAGGGACACAAAGGCAGCCACTTTCATGTTCCAGCGCCTCAGCGTAGCCATCCAGAGGGGAAATGCTTGCTGCATACTTGGCTCGCGTCCAGCCTCGGAGGAGCTGGAGGAAATTCATGATCTTTGATACATTGTGCCATTGTATTCATGCTTATGTTTTTCTGTAAATGTATTCTGTTTATTAATAAATGTTCACATAGAATATCAAATATAGGGGGAGGAAGGAGAAGAAAATATTCAAACAGCTCCGGGGAGAACCTTGAGTTTTCCCTGAGGTACGTTTATTGTCGTCTCTGAGGATGAGGGTCCCCATTCCAGCCATAGAGGTGGTACTTCCCTTTATATATATATATATATATATATATATATATATATATATATATATATATATATATATATATATATATATATATATATATATATATATATATATGTCGTGCCGAATATGTAAAACTGGTCAATTAGCAAGAACTCATTTAAAATTAAGTCCTTTCTAAAAATTTCTCTTATACGTTTAAAGATATATTTTTTCTTTAATGTTGATGTAAAAATTTATAATTTTGCACCAAAAGGAACTTAGAAAACTTACCTAATCTTATTATAAGAAGCGCAATTTATTTTAGCCTAACCCAACTAAATATATTTTAGATTTGGTTACAATAATTTAATACTAAACAAACACAGTGAAATATTTTTTTCCTTAGGTTCAGAATGATTTTAGCGAAATTATTGCATACACAAATTTTCACTTGTCCTATATGGCAAGATGAGCGTTGCTATTTAAGCCAAGATCGCAAGTTCTGCCTATTCGGCACGACATATATATATATATATATATATATATATATATATATATATATATATATATATATATATATATATATATATATATATATATATATACAATTCTAAACACTGTAAAAATCTCTCGTCGGTCGATGCATGCAGGGGGTGAGATGAAATAGCTAACACCACCTGCCTGAATGCTGGCTGCCTTGGATCAAAACGCCTAGCGTTGGCTGGGCTCCAGTGTGGTATGGCGGTAGAGCACTGCGTACCTTGTTCCAAGGTTCGTAGGTTCGAGTCTCCTTCGGCCAGAGATTAGTGTTTGTGAATATTTCGACTGTTCTGCGAATTCTATATTATTTTTTTTCAACAAGTTGGCCGTCTCCCGCCGAGGCAGGATGACCCCCCCCCCCCCCCCCCAAAAAAAAAAAAGGAAATCCCCAAAAAGAAAATACTTTCATCATTCAACAATTTCACCTCACTAATACATAATCACTGTCTTTGCAGAGGCGCCCAGATACAACGGTTTAGAAGCATATATAAAGATGTATAACATATCCCTCCAAACTGCCAATATCCCAAACGCCTCCTTTAAGTGCAGGCATTGTACTTCCCATTTCCAGGACTCAAGTCCGGCTATATAAAAATAACCAGTTTCCCTGAATCCCTTCACTAAATATTGCCCTGTTCACACTCCAACAGCTCGTCAGGTCCCAAAACCCATTCGTCTCCATTCACTCCTATCTAACACGCTCACGCACGTTTACTGGACGTCCAAACCCCTCGCCCACAAAACCTCCATTACCCCGTCCCTCCAACATTTTCGAGGACGACCCCTACCCCGCCTTCCTTCCCCTACAGATTTATACGCTCTCCATGTCATTCTACATACATACATACATACATATATATATATATATATATATATATATATATATATATATATATATATATATATATATATATATATGCAATAAGATCACAGTACAGCCACATCAGGAGGAAAACAACAGTCAAGGACCAGGTAATCAGGC